>NC_090951.1:14045072-14120072 GCF_040807025.1 Struthio camelus
TTTGAGATCCCTGGATGATAGTGCTATGTAGGTATAAAGTATTATTATACTAGAAAGTAAAATGTCCCATAAAATAGATATTGCCCTAAATTCTGGTAAAAGTTAGTGCAATAATGTAAAAAGCTGGTTATGTGCCTACATTAAACCCAGATTTAAAAGCATTAGCACATCACCAATGTGCTCCTGTTTGGCATGTGTTTTATGCCCAATACCCTACTCTGGCACATTAACAATCTGTGTATTCATTTATCAGCAGTACATTTTGAATTGTATATTTATGGCACAGTGCACTTTTCATAGCTGAAAATTAATGAACATGCCTCTCTCGTAACAAACAAGCACCTGTGCTGCATAGTTAGTAATCGGAAACAGATTTATTTTTATTAGTGTATATGTGGGCAAAATTTCTATTTTTTTTAAACTATGGTATGCTAAAAGCTTGATTATAAGAGCATATTCTGCCAAAGGATATCTTTGTTTTATAAACTTCTCCTTATAATTTCTGCCTGTAATATTTTCTTCTCAGATTTAGTGATAATGCCTTCATATAGAATGTAATCATTTGTTTGCAGAGCGTACTTGTCTTGACAAATCAAGTTCTGAGCTGTTGCCGACCACTACTATAACACAATGAAAATCCACAAGTAATGAGGAAGAAGGGATTGAACACTTAACCATTTCAGGTAAGTTGCACTTTCCCAAATATCTTTTTACATCACTCACAGCTCCCACCAAACATTGCATTACCAGTCTGGACAAATTAATCCTGAACTCCTCCTATTTCCTGGCATGGAACTCATCAGTTCTTTTTATTATTTAAGGACAGAGTTTAGCCCAGGAACCAAGGAACGATTCAAAACTGTGAAAGCTACTTACATCTTCAAATATGCCAGATCCCGAGACCATTTAGGCCTTCCTCCTTCATGTGTGTGTCTCACTCCCTGTTAGCTCCTGGCCCTTAGTTTAACCTTCATATAGCTTCCTACCTGCTGCATCTGTCCAGGGATACAATCCAGTACCATCAGACAAGTACAGTTTTTCTAGTTAAGTCAGCATTATCTTACTCATTCATTTCTTGTGGAGCTGAGTATAAAGAAATATCTTCTGGCACTGTCTCTTCACATATGTGGCCCTGTTACTCCTCCATGGCTCCTTCCCAGCCCATGCCCAGAGGCAGCTTTTGAGAGATGAGAAATGGGAGCTGGAAGAATTGAAGACAGTCTTCCACCACCCCACTATAAATGAACTAGATCTGTGTGCCACTCAGCAAAAGACATTGCAGCTTATAACAACATCTGTAGCAATACAGTTAAATAAAAACCTTGTCATTGATAACGGTGGCAAAGGGGGTAGCTATTTATTTTTACTTCACAGAGTATCCTCAGGCAAAACAGTCCCAAACTAAGAAGATAATCAAATATTTCCAGAGGTGTTAATTTGGGAGCCTCCATTTCATTTTAGTAGACCACAACTTCAAATCCAAGCTTGAATTTAGACTCTTTCATTGAGCTCTTTAATCAACATTCATTTGTAAATTAAGCTACAAACAACCTGTCAAAGTCCATTAAGAAACATGAACAAAACTCTTCTGGAGTATGAACTGTATACCACCATGCAGTATAGCACATTAAACCACAAAGCAAACTTGCTCTTCTCTGTGGCGGTTCAAAACGCTGTTGGATGCAAACATTGCTTTTCAGTGGACTAAATCAAACATAGCTTCCTGTTCACGTGGCAAGATGGAAACACTAATATGAGAACGCCAAAGCATCTAGACAAGAATGATTCCTCCACATCCACCAAACTAATGATCATCTTGCTAATAGACTGATTTTCATTATGTATCTCTTACGTGTTTTATAATCCCTATAACCTTAGAAATATACTCTCTGTGGGACAAATAATTGGCATTTATCCTACCAGTTATCTGCCTCACACCACAGAAAGGCTTACTTCCTACAAAAAAGCCATTTATTTTTCAGTATTTCATATATAAAGCAATCTACTAACAAATCCATTACGAAAAGGTTAGCTATTTATATAGCACTTAAGTCACAACAAAATTTTGTTCAAGTAGGAATCATAGCTGATGCTGAAGCCACGTAGCCCTGATTTTCAGTAGTAAAAAAGGAAATTTGAGATTCAATCCCGAATCAGTTGTCTCTTGCAGGGCTGTTGGGGATGCAGCTTCTCGCCGACACATTCAGAAAGAGCACCAGCTCATCAGCAAGCCAGGCCACCACACACTAGAATTCCTTCTAGTACTTCAAAGTTCCTATCTCTTCTCCACAGTCTCCTTACTTCAACGTTGCTTAAGCTCACAAACTCAACGCCAACCCATTTCTCAGCATACGGTCAGAACGGGAAGGGAACAGATTTTTCTATGTCTAATACTGAGAACTGGGTGGGGCTTTTCATGGTCAATTCACAATTCAGCACAATGTTTAAGTCATTCTTGCTTTGGAGCTCTGCAAATCCAGGAGCTGGTTTGGGGAACCCCAAACGCTTCCTAAGTTTTGAAGGGGGCTCTGGATTAAACGCAGTGAGCTTTTCAGAAGGCACTATCAGAATGCAGAAGCTGGGAAGAGTAGTAACATGTGGAAATTTTGGACTCTTTGGGGAAACAAGTACAAGACATGCCTCACTAATAACACACCTCAGAAAAAGGTGAAACATTCCTCTGTGTCACTAAATGATACCTTCTTTGCTTAGCCTTTTAACATCAATGCCAATAATAGTCCCAACCCCGAAGTAAAGGGATAACTGATATTCGTTAGCACATTTTCCAGTAATACTGCTGTTATAGCTATGATGATCTAAAGGTATAAGCACAGCAAAATTTTATAAGAAGTAAGAACTTATATTAAAATTTAACTAATATTAATACAGGTAAAAAACCTGACAAAGCATGAATGCTTTTCAGGCACAAGTTCTTTTTCATGGCAGAGCAAGCAGCAAACTTCAAGCTCAATTACTTAAGTTAGAACTCAGAGCAATTGTTCCCAGTCTACACTTATATTTAATAGGTTTTTTTGATTTTAGAAACAACTTAAATATTTATTTTTAGTGAGAAATAATGTTAAGGAAAGAAATTATTTGTTTACTTTTCAAGATATCACTTACAGAAAACACAGAAGCACTGAACTCAATGTACTTTTACAGCAATTCTGCTATGGACAGCACTCTTCTATTCTGGTGAAGGACAGACCTGTAAACCAAGAGAAGCCTGTCCTGCATCTTGTGATGTGTGTTGTGATAAAAAGCAAATGCACTATAAAAATCACTGTCAGAGGCTAATCATTATCTTTCTGGGAATCTAACCACTTCCCATTGATGACTCAGCCCCCCATAAGTCAGCCTTAAAAGACTCCTCACCATACATTTCCAAAGAAATCTGGTTTTGTGCGTCATACCCACCAGTGCTGGAAGTTACAGTTAATATTTGAAAAAAATGGAGAATTTTGCTAAGTATACGATCATGTTTATTTTAGTAGTGTTTCCCACTCAAACTATTTCTGGAGATTTCTGTACAGTGTGGGTACAAACAGATATTTTAGACCAAATCCTACATTCATAACTAAATAAAAATCCCCTTATTTTAATATGAGAGAATATTAGAAGCATCTTAGGTCAGTAAAACTAAAACGTTTAACCTTCCTTATCCAAAAGCCAAGGAGGCTTGCAAAGGAGATGCTTGGATAGCCAAGTTTTCTCATAACCATTCATGAGGAGGAAAAAAAAAAAACAACAACAACATACAAAACTAGGGTATTATCACCAACATGAACTTACTGTTAACTGAAGTTTGGATAACTGACGATAAAGCGTGAACTGCTTCACCTGCCAAGAGCTCAGAGAATACTATTCGGATATAGTTTGAGATGGAAATCATTAACTATTCCGTTTAAATATTAAAAACCGGAGGGGTGGGGTTCGGCTCAGTTTCACTAAGTTCAGCACACCACAAACCACTGCGACAACGCCATTTAGCTTTTGTGCAGAAATGTTTATCCACAGATCTCAAAGCCTTCAACAAAGGAAGCTCATCTGTATTTTAGAACTGGAGAAACCGGTGGATATAAAGACAAAATTACTTGCCTAAGCTGACAGAAAAGTTTGTGGAAAAAAGAAGCTCAGATCACTTCACTCCCAATCCTATCCCTCTCATGACACTAACAACATCCCTGAAGTAATCTATAGTAAACCTACATATTTAAAGCCTTATATCCAATTCATTTAATCACAGCTGACCTGACAGACTAAAAGACAGACATCACAGGTAGAAGCTATCACCCAAATCAATGCTACTCTGTCACTCCAAATATAGTTATAAGAAATGCATGTCACAACATACTTGCAAAGTTACACTGAATGAAATACTTACAATTACAGAGTGAACTCAACACAAAAACATCTTAATTTGAAATAAAAAATATAGTCCTCATTCATAGTTTGTTCTGCAGGTACAACCTGATGGGACTTCTCTGAAAGGGATCTGAGATAACAGACAATTTGAAAACAGAGTAAGGAAAAAGGTATCAAGGTGAAACTGCGTAGACTATTTAGGCTTAAAGATTGGAATTACACAAAGCAAATTAAGGATAAGTGTCCTTTTGAGAAAGGTGGGGCACGATCTTCAGTTTGAGAGTAACCATATGCATGTTCCTTATCCTGCCCAGAAAACTTCTTTACTATCTGTGTCTTATCGCAGTGGAACAATCCACAGGAAACTGGGGTCACAACACTGGGCAAGTGGCATACCTCAAGTGTGGCAACGACACTATGCAAGATGATGGCTCTTCTTTCTTTGATCTAGAGTGAAGACATTTATTCGAGATCCACCCAAGCAGTGAGATAAGCCTGTGGCTTTCAGCAGAATGGTTAAAAGGCACTGACTTTCTGATGAGCTCACTACTTGCGGCTACTACTTTTTCAACTGAAACTTTTAGTCCCTTTGCTTTCAGCTGCTCATCTGTACAGTGAGCCTAATAACATATATATATTATGCCAAATGTATTGTAAACATATGATTATTACTGGTGTGAAAGTATATCACCTGTTGAGTAACATTCTCCACTAAAACTCTTGGACCTCCCTTGCCTATTTCAACAATGTGGTAAACCCGACTGATTTTGTGGGACTCCTACATGTCGAAGCTATACATACTTAGTGCCTTGATGAATTCAGTTCCGTATCACTAGTACTCAGTTTTTGTATACTTAAGCAAATTTCATAATTTCTCAGTCAGTCAGTTTCTGGCACAACATGATCGCTTAAGCTGACCTGGGAACCTCCTAATAATTTGCTGTACTTCCACCTTCTCAAGGCCCATGGGCTCCATCACTAACAACATGTCAGCTAAGTACAGGAAGGTCATGGAAAGCAAAGCAATCACAAAAGTAACCAGCGGTACACCAGTTTACGGCTGCAGTGTAAAACCTGGATCTAAAAGACAACCCACAGCCAAGCAAGGCTGGCTATACAAAACACCTAGGAAGCGCCACTTGTCTCGCAAGTACTAGGTTTCATGTCGCCGTCGCAGTCAGCCTCAGAGAGAATATGCTGCAGCCATCTACTCTGCAGGGGATGAATCTGCAGCCTGATGCAACTATTTTCACTCTGGGAAATGAGATGGCTGAAGGCAACAGAAGCTTTTCTTACAGTTGTTTCTGACAGAGAAACTAACAGTGAAAGGATCCTGAGAGCATGTTGTGCTTTTGGCAGTAGAGAGCTATATAGTGGAAGCACTCTGCAGAATTTGAGGACAATACTCAGCTCCCCTTCACAAAATCTCCCTGCTAACATCATGTTTGACTGAACTGGAGCCAGTCCTATATCTCTGCTTCTTCGTGCCCCAAAATAGCAGGTTTGGGCTGCAGGATGTAAAGCTAGGTGCCATCAATAGGCTGTTTAATTTTCAGTAACTACACCGCACAAAAAGATTCTGAATTTGGTTTTCTTTCATCTGTGGGTATGATTCTGCCGCCCCTATGCAAGTAAAGCCTCCATCAAAATCAGCCATCTTCCTTACTTTTACACTTTTTATTATGATCATATAACTCACTGAATATGTAAAAGCACAAAACTTCATTGCGAAAAACACAGACAAGACAAGACTTCAACAAAATTAAACTACTCAGTTTTTCCAGAAAAGGGATCTCGTGAGTTTTCTTTGCTCATAAAATGATTCAATTTTAACCTAGGAAAGTTTGCCATGGTCTCAGTTTTTGTGTAAACTATGCAACAAGACATACAACTATTTTTGTCATGGATGTTAGTAGGAATCCTGAAGGAAATTTTCTTAAACTTGCTGCTTACCTCTTTCCCCAAAAGAGTACATTTGTTTTTAAAGTTAAAAAGAATAATAGTTATATTACTGGTAAAAAAGGTTTTAGCATCCACTAAAATGTCAGCTAAAGTTGCCAGATAAATACTTACACGCTGCTGATGACTGTTTGTTTAGGAAAAGGAGATTTAGCTGCTCACATGTTCATTAGCACACACAGAGAAATGGATGAAAAATTCTTTTGGTGCTTAAAACTGATGCCATGGCCGTTGCTTACAACTATTTGCGATACACAGCGGGTAAAAGTGAATAATGACCAGATTAAGATATTTAAGGAAAATAACGATTGAAGTTAAAGAAAAATAAAGGAACCAAAAAAAATCTCTCTTCTTTTTTCCTAGCTACTCTATAAAATCAAAATGCTTGAGGCAAACTGCTTGTTATTTTAACAAAATATGGTGATTTCTGAGCGTTCCTGTGCTTTTACACATTTGAGTCTTGCAATGATTCAAGCATTATTGCTCTGTAATAGGTGTGGCTGCCTTTGAAATGTAAGCTCACAGCTTCTGTAGTCAGTGAACCATTGCTGATAGGGCTGACTAGTCAGAAGCAAAACTGGCTAGTTATGAAACTACTATAGTATATCCTTTATCTCATACACATTTAAAGGATTTACCTATCTATCCCACTGCAGACCTACTCATTGAGTAGGAGCCAACAGCATATGATTGTGTTAATTAATCTGCTATTGTGAGTAAAGGAACAGCTGCAGTGGTCTCGTGGATACGTTGTCAAAGGAAAACAATGTAATGTTAAGCTTCTGACTGCATATTCTGTTACAAAGGAGGTTTACGAGAAGTTAAATTCATAAATCACAGATCATTTTTATAATAATAATAAATATCATCTGACCTTTAAAGGAAAGGTTTTAGCATTCTTAATTTCAGTTTGAAATATGTTCTGAAATACGATACTTAAGCTTTAACCCAATTCTTTGTTTTGAAAACAAACATTCCCCAGAAATGATAGGAAATGGTAGTAGCTATAGAAATGACCTCTGACTGTACTAGATACATGCCATTGTAGTTTTAACAAAGATCAGAGCCCAAAATATCAAGTTAAAAGAAAAAATTGTTGGCTTCCATCCAGTGCCTCCTCTAATAAAAACACAATTTTCAATATTATACAGAAATGCAGAATGAAAGGAACATTCATTACAGGAAAAACACTTATTATTTACATAGGATTTTATCTTTCTTTATATGGAAAAGGTACAAAAAAGACTTTTTCCTAAGTAAAATAACATAATCACTTTTGTGATTCAAATCTACCCCCTACCAAATCCCTTAGGACAACATATACATCAATTCTTTCATAAACACCCAAGCGGTGACTGACCCAAAAGAGAGAACAAACAGAATTTTTTTATGGCTGGCCCTTAAAATATAACCATACAAAATTATGTTAGAAATGCAAGCAGAAAAAGTTTCATGATTCAAAGATGCTTTGATTCAATAGCAACCTTGTGCTATGGCCGGCACAATTTTATGAAAACATACTGAGACCCTTTTAATTCAAAAGTGGATTGCTGATTGCAATAGAAAGAGGAAAGTAAGACACAACCACTCCTTTAAATAACAGAGACCCGATTCTCAGTGGCTACAATCAGCAAATCACCACTCGTACTCGTGCCTTTTTGCCATTTTACACCAGCACAAGAGCTTGTCCAAGAAGTATTATCTTTGAAGCAAACACTTCAGATTTCAAAATTCTTGCTTTGTTTTATTTCCTCTGACAGTTGTAGATGACTTTTTTGGAATACATGCTTTCAACTAGATAAGCTGGTAATTTACTTCTTATAAACCCTTTATATCTATCATCCTTTTCTTATCTCTTTATTTTAAAAATCTGTTAAATGTTGAGACCAAGGACCCAATCCAGAGCTCTTGTAAACTGGCATGACTGATTTCAAAGGATCGATGCCAGTTTAAATCTCCACAATGTCCTGGCACCAAAAGAGATGTCTTGCTTCAACTGAAGTGGAACATATAAGAAAACATGAAGTAGCTTTATTTGTAATTTTAAGTGTGATTTAAAACAAAGAAAAGAGTCTATTTTTTGATATGAATCACCAATATACAACTTGATAACCCAGCAGTAACTGTATGGTACAAAGCAGCAAATTTCAATCCAACAGCAGGCTTAAAGAATGGCAGGAATGCCAGAAATTAGGATCCGAATGTTTAAACCCATGTAACTGGTATCTTGCAAACTAAAGGGCTGTTCACAATAAGAATCATTTTACGGCCTATGAAATGCAAGGCAAACTATGGATACCCAAATAAACAAGTAAATCTAATAGCAGCAGTGCCTGTTTGTGTTTGGAGGATGCTCCTCCTCTTCAAAGTAAATTCTGGTTTTAGTTCACCCAATATCCCCTAGAAATAATATGTGAGCTCTTGAGAACTATCATCAATATTTGGGCTCACACAGGTTATTATTTAACAGATCTGACTCGCTTTGTTAAAACATCAGCATGTATCTACCTTCTGAAATATGCACACAGTATTCACCTCAACTGTGTAGAATTGCCAATTGCTTGCATAAGGTCATTAAAACAACACTTTGTAACTTTAATCAGGCTCTGTGAATTCATGAGCATCATTAGTCACTGGGTTGATGACTTCAGTGAGGTTGATTGGGCTGGGCCTTCATTACTACTCAGTATTATGTTTCATTTTCCAAGTCAAAATTCTCAAATAGAACAATTTCTTGGACTTTTTAAAGCCTGATTAAAACAGCGCTATGGGCTGAGACTGAGTTTGATGTCACCCACTGCTTTCATTTGACAAAATATGCCATAACTTTGGAGAAAATCAGATATATATTTTAATAGAAAATCATAGCTTTGATTAGAATTCAGTTCCTTTCAGGTTACAAAAAGAGGAAGGCAGGAAGAGAAGCAAATTCCCTAAGTTCCTATCATAGAATCTGAAAACTTTCCAGAAATGAATGGGAACGAAAAAGTAAATTGGAATAAATTTTAAAACCTGTCATGTTTATGACCAAAAGGCCACACGTGCAGCCTCATCATCAGATATTATAAAGTTCTTGACTGAGGTTCTCTTTCCTCTCAGACATTAAATGAATCTATTTTGCTGATTAACAACTGATTTCATCTCTATGATCCAACTTCTTCCAGATGTTAGTATGAGTTGGTCAAATTGATTCATGTCCATCTGCAACCAGTCAGTCAGCTGGCAGTGATCCCACACAAGGTGAAAGAGTTTTTTATGATCCCTCAGACCGCAAGAAGAGCAGAAGAGCAAGTGATTTGGAGATGGCAGTAGGGAATAGCATTCCACCTACCCACTTGGCTGCAACGGTTGTTAGAGGCCACACCAATAGGTAGAACATGGTAACTGAAATAAACTTACCACCAACAACCACAAGAGACATCTACCCTTTAACTAATGGAAACTGAACAGTGGTCTAGCTATTTGGGAGGCTGTTTATGGTTAAATATCAGTCAACCTATCAAAGTTAACATAATTCTAGGATCTTCCATGAATGGTCTAAGTGGAGCAACTAGTATTGCTTTAGCCATCACAGCTTAACAGTAGTTGCTTATTAAAGCTGCCTGGTCAAAAATTCACACTAATTTCTGTTGTAATTGCATCTATTTCAATATTTGCAGTTGTGTGACAGGAAAAAATGGTCTCAGACCACGATGAATAATACAAGTATAGCGTTATCAATCTACTTGATAGCTAATAGAATAAAACTTTTAATTTGGACCTACTCAAGATGAACATTAGCTGTAGAAGGTCTGCAATTTTCTAAAAATAGAAATACCAAATTCAACTACAAAAACGTACCAGTGGGCGGATCACTACACTGAAACTCAGGAGATGCTCCATTGACTCTTCCACTGGACTACTGAACGACTTAGGCAAATTCGTTTGCTTTTCTTGCCTCAGTTTTGCAATGCACGACATCGAAATAGCAATATCTTGCCTCTTCTACATTATTTTGAGATTTATCAGCCAGAAAACACTGTATAAAAGCTAGGTGTTTTTGTATTGAACAGTAAAGAAGCTAACCAAATGATGCTGATTAATTATTACTTTAAGAGCTGTTGAAACAACATGTTAATATAAATAGATCTGTCCATCCTGGAATAAAGCACAGATCTCTATAGAAAATATCAAAAAGAAGGCAAGCATAGATTCCATTAGAAACAAGGGAGTGTATAGTAGTCTCTGATAAAAGACGGACATCATCTACAAAGAAGCATACATGCATGGAAACCTTTAAAGCTTATGAATTCATAGTACTCTGGAGAATCAAACTGGCTTTCACCAGCTATCATGTTCTAAACATAGTGACAGCAAAGTACTTGACACGCTCTCTGTTAGCGGAATAAAGATGCATCAATTTCCAATGGCCAGCTTTATACAGGTATCTTGGCATTTGGGAAATTAGCTAAATTTGCCAAGACAATGTACTTATTGTATATAGCCCTTATTCATAAAATCAAAGATTCAATCACAGCATTAGCTAATACTTCTTCATGAAGAACTATTTGGAAATACTTCCTGCCTAAAGGCTCTCTACTGCAACAAGGCATGTAAGTGATTAATTTCACAGTAGAGGTGGCTTTTGCCAGAGTACTAGTAACAAAAATATATTCAAAAGCAAGTCAGAATTATGAATTAATACATCAGGAAATCTCAGTCAGAAGACAGAACATTTACATAGATAGCAATATGCAATATAAACAGTGTATGGAAGAATAAAGAAAGTATAAAGAAAAAACAATAATAACGCACTATAAAAGGAAAGGAAGAGCAAAGATCTTCCCAAGACTGTGGGAACTGTATAACTCAGAATCTTCCACCTACAGATTAACAGGTAGAGGCTGATTATACTTGGTAGGAAAAGATAGCCATTACCACCTGAGAGCTATTTGGTAGGTGTAAGAATGTACTGGCTTGATGATATGTGGAAACTGTACACTGCACCTGTTGTGGCAACAAATAAAAGGCTACAAACTCAGTGGCCTTCTATCTGAACTCTCTCTTCAGTACCAAAATAAATAAATGAGCAAACCAACCAAGCAAAAGAGAAAATTACTGATGGCTTTAGGCCATATTTATTCCTCCTCCTACTTGAGGATGATAGCTGAGGACTACCAACAGGATAACTAGAGGACTTGACAACCTATCCACAGCTACAGGCGCTCTATGTCCAGCTCCTAGAACACCCTAGGATCCTACGTGAATCAGACGTTTTTCACTCAGGCTGAGGGGAAAATTGGAAAGCATTCATTCATTGAAAATTAAGTTTCTCACATAAGCTTACATCTCCTGGTGAAGCTTTCCTGAGGTCCAGTACGGTACTGGAAAGCACGCCTAGAAGGAATAAGCATTACAGACAAAACATCTGATCAGGATATTACGAAGTTCTTGTTATTACGCAGAGTTGACCAGAAACAGATATAGAGTAGAGCAAATTTCTTCAACTGCTGTGATGTATAGGGCGATTCCCAAATATCATGTTGTACTACCACAAGTAAAAAGAACTAAGAAAATGTCCTAAGGGGAAGTTAAAAACCTTCCCAGATTTGAAGCTTAAAACATGAAAGACAAGAGAAGCACAAACAATGCTTCCTTCTGAGTCTGCAAGTGATAAGTGACAGCAAGACAGACCCTAGTCTGAATGCAGTTTCACTTCTGACAATACAAGACCAAAAAACGCATTAATGCATTTAACAGTTTTCAATTAACTCAGGAAATGGAAGTCATCGATGAAACTGTACTAAAAATGTTATACAAAAGTTAAACAGAGTTAAATGGAGTATAAAAAGAAAGCAAAACCATGGAAGACTCTGACTATTCAAGGCTGAAGAATCAATCCCACAATTCTGCAGAGCTAAGTCCTGTTAAGAAATCACTTTGTGACTGTGATATGTAAGAAAATCCATGAGAGATACCATACACACATTGAGAATTAATTGTTAGCACTTCAGTTCAAGCAAAGGAAGTTGTGTAACCTAGAATCAAGTTTATGGAAGAGGTACAATGCTATGACATTACAAGCATGACAGAATACAAAACAATTCATGAGAAGCGATGCAGACATGGAGGGATTGTGGAGCTCTTAGCTGGAAATGGAAGAAGAGCCCACAGAGGAAAATACATGGTGGCAACCAGTACAAACCCTAAGTATATATAAATATAAAAAAAGTATGCAACATATATAGCTACATTATCTATAAATGGATTGCTTTGCTTAGAAGAGCGTACACAGAGTATCAGAGTACTCACAGCACAACAGATGTTCTGTGCAGGAGAAACAAACAATATTGCAACAGAAAACAATCAGGCTATTAAATGATATCGGAGTTGTTTTAACATGAGAGTGCATGACCAAAGGATCTCAGGCTCTCAGAAATAAAACAGATTTACAAGGCTAACCAAACCTTAAATTATGTTAACCCATGTTAAACACTTGAGAGACAAGGCCAATACAGCAAGGTGTACATATAGATCAAAGCGAGGTTTAAGCTAGTCAGTATGTGAGGTGCAAAAGAAAGGGAAAAGATGCAAAGATTTGTTTTAAAGTTCAAATACGTAGAGAAATACTTCTTTAATCCAATTGTTTAAGCCAGCAGTTGAAGACAGCTATTGGCAAAGATGTCCTAAAGATCTCTGTAATCTTAAGGAAGAGTTTGATAAACAGAAACAATTCATTGAAAACCCCTGTTATGAGGTACTAAGGCAAGAGACACAAAAGCTGCTGGCTCATCTGCCTGAGGAAGATGCTGCTGAAGTCTGCAATATAATTGTAACTATAAGAACAATAATTTTTGAATCATAATGCTAATGAAAACTGTGTTGTTACATCCAAATACAAGAGGAAGATAGGTGTTAGAGTCTTACCATAAGACACTTGTATTTACTGGAGTCCTGCATTTGAATTAACCATAGACCATTTGCTGCCACTGGCAGAAGAGACACAGCAAACACCTGCCATGGCAAAGATTTTACCTCTGTCAAAAAATACATCAAATTAAATGAAAGGATCAGTGCTGGGCTCCCCTAGAATAACACAGCCATACAGTAAATTGACTAAAAATACTATTCACTCTAAACTTCTTACTTCCTGGAAATAAATCTACCAGCAGATACTACAAATAAGTACTAACACAACGTTTTTGCTAGACATAGCATACTTCTAACAGAAGTCACAGTTCAGGGGAGTTAAGTGGAAGCAGTTTGCTTAGAACTGCTTGTCTCCTCTGCTCCAGACTAGCAGGCTGCTATAAAGCAATAATAATCGGCATTTTTAAATGCAAATACATTCTAGCTAGGAATGAAAGAGGTGGTATGTCTGAGCTGCATCTTTAAGGACTGAGCTTCTTAGACTGTGATTTTGGGCAGATAGCAGTGAAGTAGCCATTATGCACACAGATGTACAGCACTCCCTAAACCAATGAGAACACTAGTAGATGAAATTGCTAGATTCTCATGTGGCTGGAGATGACTATACTGCAACATTATTTCAGTTATCTGTTTTCCTCTTGTAGCTTAAGTTTGGAGTTATTGTATTCCAGACCACAGATAAATATGCAAAGGCAGTTCCCTGAGATCAATTTGCAAAGACCACCCATCCAGGAGACTATTGCTTACCATTCTAGGTAGCATTTCAGAGTCAGAAAGGCCAGAATTTCTAGGTATCAGCATCTATTTATGTCCTTCAATCCAACATTGAGGTTGGGTTAGACTGCTGCCACTGAGATTTCCATTTGTAACATCATTTAGCTAGTCTTAGGGAAAGAAAATATTTTCCACACACAAAAAAAAAGGTAAAATCTTTTACATTCTTTACTGATATTACTGTGTACAAGTTATAATTACATCACTTGATTTTGGGTAAGTTACATAATTGAATTCCAGATCAATTCAGTCATCTCTTTTTTTTTTTTTTTTTTTTTTGAGTATTTTCACCACTGAATTAGTAAATCCTATAATAATACCATTTCATTTAAGGTATTCTCATCATATGCATGGTAGTCGCTTGCAATAGAACACTCATGTCCTAAGCCTGTTATTTGGGGGGGGGAGGTTTTGGACAACGTCCTGCTGTTTATTCCCTTGCTTGCTCACAAAAGGCAAAAAAAAAAAAAAAAAATCACACTAAAACTAACCAATCTGTCACCTCGGGACAGGAAGACAGAAAGGCAGACACTGCCATGGGGGCAGTGGTGTGGATAGGTGTGGATCTAGAACCTGCAGATACATAACCATACACTTTTGATCAATAGTGAAAAGATGATGTTAAAATGAAGTATGACTTTTTCTATTTCATATCTATTACAGAACAGAGGATAGACAATGTAAATTTTAGACAGCCCTTCTGTGACTGGCATTTTCCTGTCCCTAGAGAAAAGGTATCCATGAAATGCTTCCAACTGCATAGTAATTTTCTTGTAAGAGGCATATATTTTAATTTTTGTACCTCTGTTTCTACAGCAAAATAATTCCTAATGAATGCAACATATAACTAATAGTGGCAGAAAAAGGTCAATATGAATTTTACGTGAAGAAATTATAGCAGTGTTATTTTTACCCTCATTTTTTTAAAAATATGAGTGAGTAAAGGAAGGAATATTCCTGTTCTTAATTGCAGTTAGTACCAAGATAAAGTACAAGCACCAGAGAGTGATAATCACAAAAGTCATTTTAACCGCACACTATAATACGCTGAAAGTGACTTACTATGGAGTCATTACACAAAGTCTATTATATTTGTCAAAGCCTTTTAAGAAACAGCAATGGAAGCAGTGAGAAGAATAGAAGCATGGTCCATCAGATGAAGAAAGTAGTATATTCCATGGAAAAATATTTGCATGTCTTTTTTTTTTTTTCTTTGAATCCTCTCATGATAGCTTGAATTATAGTGCTTCTGTAAGGAACAAATAACAACTGTACCGATGGTAGGGGTCAAGGCTTACTTTTAAGAATGAACACCTCACCATATAAAATTATAAATTTGCAAGAGTGCAGAACCATTTAAGTGGCTATTCTTGCAAAATAGACTTTTCATCTGATCAAACATTTCTTGATGCCTTATTATGTACAAGTCAGAGGACATTAAGAAACTTTAAAATACAGGAGACCTAACCACTCATCTACATTATAATATCCAGAATCACCAATAAGATAAAGCACGGCCATTTTTTAAATAACTTTATTATATAGTGGTTTTTTTATGGCATCGATCAGAAAAACTGTTCAGGCTTACCAATTCTAACACTTTTTATTCCCACTTACCATCTCTGCAAATTGGTACTCCTACACGGTGTCATCAGAAAGGCCCATCCAAACAATCACAATGCGACATGTGCAAAAAAGCCCTAAATGGATGATATCTTAATATCTAGCTTACCAGCATTTAGCATTAAAAAAAAATACAGAAGATAAATAGTACTGTGATCAATTAAAGCAGGAAACCAGGGATAAGAGAGTTCTTTGAGATCTACGCATTAAAGACACTTAAAAGAACTGGGCATTATTCTTTCTGGAATATGTTTTTAAATACATTACAAGGAAAACAAATATCTTCTTAAATCCTTTAGAAATAGAATGTGTTTCAGAAAAAAAAGTCTCATAGTTTTGTGATATGCAGCATCAATAGGGTTACAGCTCCCTTCAGTTTAAACCTTTCAGAAGTCATGCCCCCAATCCTAGATATACAGCTGTGTGACTAACTTCCACTTTTTGTTATAATCCTAAGACTCCCATATGCCAAAAATCAAAGGAGTTACAGTCATATCCACATAAGAAATGGCAGAACATCTATGAAAATTGGACCAGCTAAACTTTCCAACTTAAGCCCTCAATAACTCATTTCCCACTGCAATTTCTAGAATGGAGACCTGCACAAAGCACATCTATATTATTCCCTCAACTCTCCTCTAATATTCCTCTGCATTCAAAAAGTATCTTCAGAAAGAATTTTTCCTTACTTCATTCTAGGTTTTTTGTTCAATTTAAAATAAGAGCAAAACTAAACTCTTTTCTTAATCAAAAGACTACTGACTATATGCATTACAAACATATCAACAGCTACGAAAGATACATACTAAATTTCATGGTCCGGTAGTCTGATCCAGAAAACTAATCTCTATAATGCACAGTGTAAGCCCCAGCAAACTAAAGCTGCACTGTAGATATCTAAAACGCTATCTAAACAGTACTTTAGTACCTTTAAAGACCCAAAGAACAGCTGAGATCTGCACTCCACGCTTATATGATCTTTTGGATATGGCAAATACCAGTGGCAGAAACTCCTCTGAGAGAGAACCAAGTATTTCTGTACCTAATACAAAATAATGTGAATTAAACATATCTGATTTTCTTTCTCGCTATATCTGGTACTCCTTAAAAGCTATGTCAAAAATTTGCATTCAAGATGCTGACCAATAATGTATGCTTTAACTTACTACGGCAAATAAAACTTTGTGCCATATGGCTGATTAGAGATATTCTCTCTCTTTTTCTTCCCCTCTAAACAGCTGGGTGAGTAACAACAAGGAAAAGACAGTCAGCAGCTGCACACTGTTATCATTACTTTGATACTGCTTGAAGGAATCTAAGCCTTCCACAGGTATGCACCTGAGATTAGAGGCAACGAATTTTCCTCTAAATATGAGAGAAAACAGCTATGGGAGTTATAATTATGTTTTACAGGTGTCATCAGAACAATGCTTCCAAATTTTACCCAGAACAAACATACTCTTTTTCTATTTTGTGATCGAATTTTTCAAAGGCCTTCAGGGAAAAGATATTATTGTACAAAGGCAACAACAGCGAGTAAATAAGTATAAAAGCAAACATTTCTATTGCAGACTTCCCAACTTTATCTATTTCACCCATGCAACTTGAGCAGTTATCCAATAGGATCTGCAAACAGAGCATTAACCATACCAGCTCCATGTTTGATTACTGCGTAGTGGAGATTCCCAAGCTGGAATTTCTGTGAGCCACCATGGCTGGCAGAGCCCTTCCTGGCAATCAGAGGAGAATTAACTAGTCACGTGGCTCTGGCTTTTCACAACTCAGAAGGTATTTGCAAAGAGTAACAGCTACTACGTATGCTCTAAGGACTTCACCTAGGATTACCTTCTACACAACCAATTGTTTTAATGGCCACAGGAACGCCTAACTGGCAAAATGTCAGCTACAGCTGGGGTCAGAGGGAAGAGGAAACCTGAAGCAACTGCCTAGGACGTGCTGCCCAAATGATTAAGATTATGAACACGGCTCTGGGCCACACAACTCCTGCCCTTGCCTCATCTGCACTAATCTGGCTAGGCTTTGGAAGTGGAATACATTTTAGGTCTTTCATTGCTGCTTTCTTTTAAGTAAAAGAGAACCCATGGCTCCCAAGCTCCTGTGATTAGCAAGTTGTTTATGAGACAACAACAGCCTTTTTAGCTTCTCTCTCACTGTGAGTAAATGATCCAATCTGTGGACTGAGGTAAGGCAAACCCATTTTCTTTTACAAGGTTTTGGGTTTAGAGAGTATGGGGAGAATTTTCTGAGCTTCTTCAGATATCTGTGCTCTCCTTCTTTCTTCCTTCTACATTAAATAAATGTATGGGAGGAATATTTAACAGAACAGTATATTCAAAGAGAACATTGAAATATATTTAAGAAAAGTTAGATTTTAATTTGTATGCTCAAATATTTACAAAGCCTTTAAAGTTTATTCTCATCCCACTACAAGAGCTACACACCCAATCAAAAGCAAATTCATAACAAATGACTTGTGAAACAGCACAGATCAAAGAAACATCTACACAAATTTCACAAACAACTATATTGTTAGCATTTCGTATATAACTCATGAACATACAAAATAAAATCTATATAAGGTTTGCCACTAATCAGGAAACAGCAATTACGGTGCAGCGCTAATTGTGGTTTTTGTGAATATCGAAGGTCTTTTTCTATGCACACACATACATTTTCAAGACAGAAACCACCCTTTCATTGTTGGAAAGCACCTAGAAATCTCTGGACAGTACTCTACCCACAGCTGTGTTATTTTTCTTTAAGTTTAAATTATTGTACATGGCTATCGTTGCTAGGTAGGACTTGGCTTCCAGCATTGTAACTGTGATGGCTGAAGTCTGGGCTGGACTAAGAAACAAGCAAAAATTCAGAGGTGAAAATTACCTCTGTGGGGGTGGGTTGTATTTGTTAATGCCTTTTTTAAATTATCTTGGATATTTGCTTGAGCAAGGTATTGCCAGCCTCTGCTCTCCAGGCATCCTAGCACTTGTAGTCTTGTTGCTTTCAAGTTCAGTGTCACCAAGATACTTTCAGGCAACAGATCATCTAATGAAGAACAATATGATGTCAGCGTGCAATGACTTCTTGAGAAAAAGAGTGATGTTATTCCGCAATACAAAGAGACAGTCTCACTTTTTTCTCAGATGAACAACTTGGTAATGAAAGATTGTTTAGAGGTAAAGAGCAGCTGAAGGAAATTTTAAGACATGTAAATAATAACTAGGGAATTAAAGAAAACCTAAAACACCCACATTTTAAAAATTAAAAACAGAGATAGAGCCATTGTGTGATTCCATTTCCATTGACAGGAAAATAAAAATTCAGACGATGATTTAAGAACTATTATCCAGTAGGATAGGAGCATCTCTCAAAACATAACATTTACAGAAGAGAAGTAAAGGATCAGAAAGAGATAATCAGTACTCTCAAGTTTGGCTCCAAATCACCTGACTAAACTCTTACCTGATGTAATTCATTCAAACAAAGTGGATCACACCAACACCAGCATGCCAGGATTTTGCTCACCAGCTTTAAGAATCACGCAACATCAAAAGTTTCAAACTGAGAATGCTGCAAGACTGTACCTATATACTTATGCTATATGCACAGTATTCTGGCACTGCAAGGAAGGCTTGAAGTGTTACTTACATTACGTTTCTTCCTATACTTTAACTTCACCACGCTGCCAGAATAGTGCAAAACATCTATAGTGTAAATATGACTCTGGCCCAAATCCCTGAAAATTTGTTTATTTTTTAAATTCAGTAATGCCACTAGCACTCTTCACATAGCAAAAAGATGGTCATTGCAGAAAGATGCCATGGGTCTTTTTTAAATAGAATTCATTTACATTTACTAGAACCTTACTGCCACTCTTGATTTTGTTTTTAAATAGTGCTAAATAGTCACTTGGGAAAGCCTATTATATACAAACAGTGCATACACAAGCTTAATTCTTCAACAACTTTAGACAGAAGTACAAAATGCAAGCTGGACTCCAAAGGCAAGGAGGTAGAGCTCTAGCAAATCTGATGCAAAGCCTAATCTGTCTTTTGTCTCTACAACCTGGAATATTTGAAAGGGAAAAAAGCATGCTGGCAAATATTGCATGTCACCTGTCTCATGGGAATTTCTGAATTTTTGTTCACACATTCAGACATAGATAATCAAAAGGAAGACCTTATAAGCCAAGTACTTCAGGGCATATCATCTTTTTCTACATCTCTCTCCTGGTGCAGCAGAATGTACTCCTAATGCTAAAGAGTCTAAGAAAATAGTAGATGCAACGTTGATGTCAGCAAAAATTATTTCTGCTGCTCTGTCTGTGCACACACTCTAGTTCAGAACGCAACGGAGGAGGTGGACAGCTTTTGCATTTTCCCATTAGTCGTAAGTGTGGTGGCGCTCTTCTGGTGTACAATATCTAGCATATTTTTGAGAGGTGACATTACTGTTGATGGCACTGTTATAGGCAGACAAACCTGGTTAACTCAGTGTTAACTGCCTACCGAGTTTGACCATTGGTGTGAGATAGGGCCACACTGACAAAAATACCAACCGTGAATCTGGAAGACTCCTAGTTCATACTCCTGCCTTTCTAATTTATACTTCAGAAAATGATGTTAACTGTAGAGTAGAATAAGAGAATGACTCTATTCCTACTTTTCAATTATTCTATTTCCTTAGTCTTAAGCATTACAAAAATAAGACAAAACATAACTGTTGACTATAAACTAGATAGCCAAATAAAATGTATAAATGAAACACCTACATAATAGCTTCTGCATGCTCAACAGCTCAGTCATCCTTCCACAGCATAAATGTCAACTGATGTTCATATTATCCCTTAGAGAAGGAGTCCACCTGTCCCACAGTTTTTCCAAGCAGTAGTCAGATTAGAAGGATATTCACTTTCTGGTGGTATTTTCAATGTAAAAAATATTACACCTTAAAGGCTGTGGGTACAGTTACAATCTATTTCCTTTAAGTCTTTGATCTTCAGTGTGGTTCCACATATGCAGATAAAGAATCAGCTTTATTCATTTGATTGAATATAGGTAGAGAAGATACAGCTAAACAAGCTGTTTTCTCTCTATAATATAAAGAAATAGCACAAAAAATCAGCTCTAAGTTTTTTCATTTCCATTCAAGAATTTATAGAATTATTTTAAATTCATCTGATAAATTTCACATTGTTTCTATTATACTACCTACTCCTCGGTGACCGTTCAGAAAATTACTGAATAAATCCCAGTGCCTGAAATTATCACTATTAAATAGTCTACCCTATTTCATTTTTGTAACTGACCTTTTGTATATTTACTCCCAATACAGTAATCTTCTTTTCTGTTTGGTTTGTCTCCTATGGACCTTTCTATGAACAAAGTCAGCAACAATGAAAACACCCGGTTTTGAAACACTACCTTCTATGCTTGCCAAAATTTACTCTACAATTTAAGAAAGCCCTCTGCTACTTACAGTCTGGTATTTTCTTTGGCCAAGGAATCTTTTGAAATTCTGACTAGAGCTGCGAAAACCCAGCTGATGAACAAGCATAGTAGCGTAGTGTGTTGAGGATTTAACTTAAAAAGTTTGCCATGTTTTCTAGGCTCACTAGCCTCATCAAGCTAAATTTAAGTCAGCAGTGCTTTTTAAATATATGCCATGAAGTAAAAGGTCTGCAAAAAAGAATACAAAAATGCTTAATCAATCAGAATTATTTCAACAAAAGCTGAAGGAGCTCCATGTCAGTCATCATTGATGCTAGTGACAGCCTATGTCAAGGGCAGAAATTTTGTAAAAACAGTAAGACCACACTAGCAGACAAAGAGGCACTCACCCACCTTCTAACTGAGGTACATGAACATTCAGCTTGAACACCCTTCCTTCAGTGTTAATTACATTCTGCTATATTCATTTCAGCTCAAATTTAGCTGATGAGAGGACATTACATATATTTGGGAGAGAAATAAAAATAAAAATAGTGCTTTAAATACTTAAATTCTGCTTGCACAATCATTTATACTTCTGCAAAAAACATATAAAGTAGTTGCAAAGTGCTACTATTCTAACATGTTTTTAATTCCCACCCACTTTGCAGAGGTGTAAATGATGACACAATGTGCATGGGAGTAGTGAATCAGGTCCCATATTGTCTGAAGATATATTAGCACAGGCTCCTATAAAAGGAGAAGCGAGGACACTAACACCACTGAGGAAAAGAACAATAATGTTTTTCATTGATAATGCTATACATGTTCTTAGTAATGAGTCTCTCTCTCAACTCACTCTAAGTAAAGCAATTGGCATGTTCTTTAGATAGAGCAACAGTA
Organism: Struthio camelus; assembly: GCF_040807025.1. Lineage (NCBI taxonomy): Eukaryota > Metazoa > Chordata > Aves > Struthioniformes > Struthionidae > Struthio > Struthio camelus. The sequence goes on from NC_090951.1 coordinate 14,067,056, forward strand.
CAAATACAGCTGTGTATATCTGACACACAAGCGTTTGATTTTGGACTTGCTGAATGTTCAGATAGTTGATGAGATCACTTCAGTGCTGCTGCACATAAAAAAACAAGGTATCTGCAGCATGCCTAATTCTTATATTAATCACTCTCCTGAACAGACTGAGAACCTGCACCAGGGTCACTACTGCGCATCTTTTCTTGCCCTAAGACATCATTGCAAAAAATTGCTATTCACTACAGGGGAGCTGGGAGGAGAATGTCTGGGAATTGATGGGCATCAATTGTACCCACAGCTGTGAGTTCTTCAGTTCTGGCTGGCACTAACATAGTTTCAGGTCTTTTCACAGTTCTTTCAGTGTAAAAGAAATGGCAACTATTCCTTCATGTTATTTCAGCAGTCTCATTGGCTTTAATTTTTCTCCCCATATTCAGAGAGCTATTGAAATAGTCAGCCACAGGAACACTGAGTATAAAGTAAGAAAGACAGTAGACACCTACCACCAGGCACTCTTTTCGAAAAATACCAACTTCCTGTGTCAAGCTCTAACATAGAAGGTACTATATATGATATTTTGGTAGATGAGTAACAAACATGAACTCCTTTGTACAACAGTTCAATTTTATAGCTTTCTTCCAGCTGCAATTCACACGTAATCTATCTATCATATTGTAACTATCATGTGCAATTCTCGTCTGTCATAGCGCCCCAGTCATATTCCTTTGTCCCTTCAGTATCAGCGAAAGTGAGTTTGGTTTTCATTGCAAAGTGTCAGTATGTTCCACAACAAAACTTAAAAGAAATAACCAGAGTGCAGTATTATAAAATTTTCTGTATTTATCCTCTGCTACTGCTTGTCCCTTTCAGTAATGTCCAGTTCCATTTCTTATCCCTCTTATAAACAAAGTTGGTAATAATTATACTGTGGTGGTCACCATCACAAAGTTGACATTTACACACAGTTACTAGGTAGTAGCATCTGAGCAACCACAGTATTATTTCTACACAGAATAGGAAATAACTGTGGTGACCCTGATACCATTGTGTGGTAAATGTGGTTGCATGTTGACTTGATGTTCTTCACTGTACTAGCATCAAAATTGTTTAAGAAAACAAATACAGTTATAGACTAATAGAATATTTGGTAAAAGAACTCCTCCTCTTCAGAACTCACTGTTTGGCTTATTTTGTCAGTGGAAGAATAACATGGAAAATATTAATCACTGTAGACACTTGCTTGATGGAAAATATATACAGACAAACAAAACTAGACAACTGTGTTCATAAAATTCAAATAAAGGTACTGGAATATACTAGACAACTGTAACAGTCTTCGCTTCTGTAACTTTCCTCTTTAAATATATGCCATTCTCATATGACCATCAACTTCCAGGTAATCATCAAAATCAAAGATGTTCTTCTGTTCTCTCCTCAAATTCACTTCAAATGATGAAAAATGGCTGTTTGTTTTTCTTTTGTTCACAGAAGTCTTTGAATCACCTGTTGGTCTCAGGCAGATCATACATAATATTCCACAAATCGTCCGGGAAATTGCGAAGAGGAATGCTTAAGATATTTCAGGAAGCCTTCTCAGATTTGCTTGTTTCTCTCTGAATAGTCTTGTAGATCACTGAAGGGAAAACTATGTGGTCTTTGATAAGTAGACTACTCCCCTATTTCAGCGTTATATAAGATATAAGTAGTTCAGTTTTCAATTTCACTAGCTACTCCTACACGCAGTAAGAAAGTCCTAAGAAACTAATGAAAGGGACACCTAATATGAAACGCATGAGGAAATACATAGTTAGAACACCAGATAAGAATGAGCAGGAATCACAGCCAACAGAAGTATGATTACATACATCCTATTCATACCCATCCTTACAAAACAAAATGTCTTACAGATAAGTAACAGGAACTATATCGTATACTTTGCAAATTGTTTTACTAGGGAGATACCCAATATTAACACTGCAGTATCTCCATTACTCCAGGAACATCAGAAATGAGCTCAAAAACCCAAACATGATCCAGGATGTCTCTTATTTCCGTCTCCAACTCTTTAGGTTATTATCAAAACGAGGCCCAAAGAATGGATATTACACTATGCCCTTTCAAACTTTCAATTCACGCTAGATGATAAAGAAAGTTTAAGGTGCAAAAACCTGGGAAGAAGGGATAGAGTCTGGAAATGCTGAGACTGCGTTATAAAGACAAAGGAGTGTCATTTAGTGATGAATACTGCCACTATGGGGAAGGAGGAGAAAGCCTGCAGAGGCTATGCTGGGACTGTTGGACAAGTGTGCTCACTCCACCTGGGACCTGGTCAGATCACACCATGGCTTCTTTGCAGCGAGCGTGCCAGGCCTTCCCTCCCACCTTCCAGGGTGTGGGAGGCAGGTGGTGAGGGTCTGGCACTGGTCCTGACCCAGTGCCAGGACAGGCCAGAAGGTATGCCCAGACACAGGAACTGGGTAGCCTTGCTGGGGCCAATACTGAGAAACAGCCAACACCAGTGGGTATCTTAGGTAGACCAAGACAAAGGGGTAGGTATTTTGGTACTTCAAAGACCGAGTCTGTCCATGCCTGAGCTTCTGGGAATGTCGCACTCCACATCATGTGACAGTAGAGCATAAACAGAAAATACCACACTGGTATTTTGGCCTATCCTTGGACCTCTGCCTAATGTTTTCTTCCCCTTCTTGTTCCCCCTCACTTTTGATAACAATCGTTTGTATGACAGCCTCTGAATTTATAACCAAGCCTCTGGCTTTGATCTGGACCGCAAGGTAACCTAATAAATATTGTCTAATAAATTTTGAGAGTATCCAAACCACAACTAGCCTAGGCAGTAAGATCCCTGAATGTACAATTGGGAAACTTAGGTCTTCAAAGAAGGAAGAAGAGCATAAGTTGGTCAACTCAACTAGATCAAGTAAATATCAAAGAAGATGCCACAAGGTCAAGATGGGTTTGTTAAAAACAAGGCTGAAGTGATGTTCTACAGCTGGAGATAGTCAAAGTTAGTTAAAGTTAGTCAAAGACTTTTTAAAACTCCAATTCAGTACCATCAGCTGATGCAAGTGTAAACCAGCCAGCAGCAGTGGCCCCATGACAGGAACTCAAAAAGAAACTGGTGCAGTAGTAGCTTACGTATAAAATAGGTGAGAATTTAGTCCTCTGTTTTTCACACAAAGACTCCTGCATCCCTCATGTAATTGGAATAACCACCAACCACATGGACAAAGCCAGCACAAGTAGCAGGGACAGAGGGGAACAGACGCTCAGTACAGGCACCGGGCTGTGCTTTCCTTGGCATCAGCATCTGAATGAATCTCTTATTGTGCCAAAGTCAGTATGGCTAGAAATGCCCTCTCGTTTCAGTCTTAAGTAGACAAGCTTACTTCCATTACCAAAAGGGCTGGTTAGAGATGTAGCCATCTATCTTCTTAAGCTCACGAGGCTTCCTTTTATTCAGACCAGAAAAAAAAGACAAATGGGAGTGACAGCACCTTAAGCCACCACGGATGCTGATTTCTTCATCAATATTCACCTACTGTTTCACCAGGAAGAACATGAGCAATGTATTCTTGCCAAAATGATTCAGGACTTTAGGATCACAAATCTATTTCTTACCCGACCAGAAAAAGTCAGTTATTTCCAAGACACATGGACCTTCTTCCAGGACTCATGGGCTTCTAATTTAACTTGAGGTAGGATATGAGAGTAACAAGGCAAGCTCAGGAAAAATGGTGGACATCGGTGCCAGGCTTGCAGGGAAGGTGACACTGGTTGGGGTTGGATATCAGGTTTCCCCACTCTGTTTTAGATCCCTTTGTAATAACTTTAACAGTGCATCTATAACCTGTTAAGAATAGCCTGGACACATCCCAATAAACAACCTGCAAATAACACTGACATACAACAGAAATGCATTATGGTCTCAATGCGTTAGAGACCAGTGGAACAGAGGAGGAGAAAACTGGAGATGCTAGAGGAAGTTTTCATCTGAGGTCTTGTCTAAGCTGAACTTCTAAATTTATTATTTAATTTCTAAACCAAAACAAACATCCCTTCAACGCAGCTATCTCAGAGCTGTCCTGAGAATACATATATACCATACTGTACCATCATTTACAATCCTATTTACTAAAGACACAGAGACACACACACAGAGACTGTATAATCTAGGGGATAAGCACAAAAGAGTGATTTAAGCTTTTTTCCCAGCAACTAAAAATGCATTTTTTTATGATCAAATTCCTAGTACCAACAGGCTAAGTTACTTGAACATGTCATGAGAGGCAGAAAAGAGAATCAGGCTGGGTCCTTTCCTTTGTAACCAACTTTGGACATCTGCCTTGCACAAAATTCACTCTATCCCTCTCCAGAGGTCATAAAGCATGTGCTTTGCAAAGACACGACAGGGAGGTGTTTTCTTATTTTTTTAGTACAGTGCCCTTTTGCAGCTGTTCCTCATAATGGAGTACAGGCTGTCAGTAGCAATGTTGGGGCTAATTCTATTATTTCACTAGTGTTAGTGGAATTGATCCTAGATTTATAGCGATGCACCTAAAAATAAAACCTAACCCTTCAAACATCATTAATTAATGTTATAATGTCAAAACATTACCAAAGATACTTAGCTAAAGCATTTCTACTTGTATAATAAGCCTCTTAAAGTTGCTTTTTATGTCTTAAAGTAAAAGGAAATGAGTCTGCAGTTATGCCAGCATGGGGAAAAAAATACAAAACAGATTTAGGACCACAGTGATGCTCCCCACAAGTAAACTCTGACCTTTCAACAGAGATGGCAATTTAAGGCATTATGTAAGAGTAAAAGCTGAATCTTTGCCAGGTTATTAGTACAGGCCTGCACCCACAGCAGCTTTGCTGTAAGTACTTTCCCAAATGTCTAGATGTACACAGCTTTAATACACACAACTCAAGCTTCTGTAAATCTCTTACAAACATGGAGCAGCATGTACAGTATTCCATATCAGGGATTGAAAGGCTGCATATGGTGCTCAGTTATAACAGCTGAGCTTTAAAGAAGTGCAGCTTTGCATCTTGCTGAACCTGATACCAAATGAGACCAGCAAAGACAAAAAGAAGAAAAAAAAAAAGGAAGAAAGGGAGAAAGAGAAAATGCCGATATTAAATGAAATGTCTAGAATGGAAGTTCTGTTGCTACAGTCTAGGACAGACAATTTGCCAAAGCAGCATTCATTGCTTGCAGTTCTCAAGCTCAACATTTGCAACTGCTTCTTGAGTGAAAATATCTTGAGCCAGGGGAGGGGAAAAATAAAACACTTCCCCTACCTCTTGCCGTGCCACTGCTTGGCAAAGGCATGCTTTATCAGCAGCAGCAATAGTGTAATACCTGCTAAAAGAAACCTTGAGGCACTAAGTTAGTTAAAGTCCTCCATTTGGCACTGACTAGTGACAGAAATTATGTTTTTCTGTTGTTTACTTTATTATCCACTTTGAGAGATTAAACTGATCCTTGAGGTAGAAAGAAAGGATAAAAGGAAACAGGAAGCCTGACTAGAAAGCAGATTTCCCTCGAAACACCTAGAAACTTTTACTTTCTCTTTCCTCAGATGCTAATGACTTTCTACAGCTTCTCAGCCAGCTTCCCACTCCTCCCTTCCCAGCCCCCTGTTGCTGCATGCCATCCCACAGCTCCAGTATAAAGTTTGGCTTTTGCAGCATGAAGCAGCTGGGCCAAGCTACCAGGGAATGATAATGACCTCAGAAATCTGCTGTTAGCTCGACAACAATAGGGTGCTCAGTCTAGTGGAAAATTGTGTTCATCAGCTAACTCTGCTCAGTTACTAATTGACATTGCCAAATATTTTAAGAACAATTGGAATGCACAAGCAAAAAAATGAAGATCTTAATCCTCAGACTTAAATTTTTTTGCCTGTTTTGTTCACATTGAACAGTTGATGACTATCTCTGAAAAGAAAGAGAGAAAGAAAGAGAAGGAAAAAGAGAAGGAAAAAGAGAAGGAAAAAGAGAAGGAAAAAGAGAAGGAAAAAGAGAAGGAAAAAGAGAAGGAAAAAGAGAAGGAAAAAGAGAAGGAAAAAGAGAAGGAAAGAAAGAGAGAGAAGTATCATATCACTGTCTTTCCTAGGTCTGTGCTGTGATGCCCAGTACAAAAGCTTTTTGTGTGTTCTGTCAAAGGACATAAATATGGGCTGAAACTCTATGCTTAATAACGAAAGCTCTTCTACTAAAAAAAGGAAACATTTGTAACACTCCCCCCCCCAAAAGAGATGACTGAAAGATTCCAGAACAGCTGATCAAAGTGTTTGAAAGTCAACATTAAATGCCACATACAAGAATAAGAGGTTATATTTAACAGTATTTTATTTTCTTTTTTTAATCCCTATGCTTTCTATTGATCATGTAACTTGGCCTACTTTATTTAATGAACTGGAGGGTCAGTGCATTCAATTACCCCTTTCATACTATCAAGACTTCAATTATCCCCACACCAAAATTATACGAAAATGCAGAAGGTACTACCCTGCTGGATATAATGAACAGTATCATTTCTTACTACATTAAGTTTTAATTATTCCATGCATTAATTCCTCAGCAAAATCTGTATAAATACAACTGTTGTTTAAAATAAGAGGTCTAGAAATAAGACTGGACATCTAGTTCTGCTTTGATGTGTCGCTGCTGTGATGATAACGCAAAATGAACTTCTGAAAGATGTTCATTTCTAGACAAGAACCATCCAGATAGCATCTCCACATACACACTTTCTGCATCTGGAAGAGTATGTGCACGCACACATTTTCTACGGCAGTTTCCCTCTGTATTGTATGTGGAGACAGAAATGACATTTATTTGACTCTCTCCTAATTTCTCACAAAAGTAAACAAAAAAACAAGATAAAACAATGAAAAACACAGGGAAATGATTTGTGTGACTAGTTTCGTTCATTTCTGTTAGAAAATATGACCTCTCAATTTGTCAAAGGTCCTAGTTTTAGCAGTTGATCTTAAGCTTAGTTCTCAGCAGTTTGGAGAGCTAAAGAACAAACACATTTTCTGGTTCACTGGAGTCATTTTCACATGTTCACTGATTCAAACATTCTTTTACTCACATAACAAACAGCTGCATACCACATTAGCCCAGCCAGTGACAGTCACACATCTCTGCAATAACTGTTTGATTGCAAACTTGACCCTTTCTTCTTCTCAGCCTGAGCTAGACATTTTTAAACAGGCACTCCATTCCCAATCCTCCTTTGCAAAGAATTACATCAGATAACAAAGACTTCTCTGCCACTCATTGTAAGCCTTCTTCTGGAGATCTGTTCTAAGAGGCACTGTGTAAAAAGGTTTTTATGATGAATTCAGAACTACTATCATGTTAAGAGCACCAATTTATAAAGAAGAATTCATTGGTTTAGATCTGAAAAAATAGTTTCTCAGGCCCTACTGACCCAGTTTTCAACAAAAAAAGAATCAAGTGATGCAAATTAAGTTTTGAGACATTGTTATGCAGTCTGAGAAATTTGTAAAACTGTGTTTTGCGGTAATTTCTTAATAGAAGACTCAATGACTACTTAATTCTCCTTTACTCAAAAAAATCTGATTTCTTTATATTCTACAGGTTTATCTTTCACAGGTGGTGATAAAATACACACTTCATAAAGATGAAAAGTTTCAATAGCAACACTGTAATAAAATTTAATTTTAAAGTACTAAAGAATATTTAGATTTTGTTCAGGAAAAATGCAATACTATCTTCTTTTCATCTGATTAAGAAGTTATAAAAATGTACACCCTTTGTATGATAGGATGTATGATACTCAGAGCCTGCCTAAATTTCATAGTAAAGGAGACTAAAGGAGGCTAAAGAGACAATCAGATATTAATATAAAAGGTACAATGTTCTTCAGTAAAAATGAACATTTTTCTAGCAACTGCTACTGCACACATTTTTCTTTCATTTTTATATGCTTCAGTATAAATGCATCAAGTGTGAAAATACATGGTTTGAATAATAATGGTTAAAATAATGGTTTAAGTTATAATAATTTTAAATTAGTGGCCAGAGAGAGCACAACACTGCAGTGTTCTCTTTTGTCTCTGAAGACAGAAAAAACTTCCCACAACAATACATCAAATGAACCAGAACACTTGGAATTTAAGTTTTGGGGGCACTGAAAAAACAGTAACTTTCAGATGCCTTGTTTTGAATCTTCTTCAATCTCTACCAGTTCAACATCACTCAGAAAACTCTGGGGCTCTTTTCTTCAACTTTTCTAAACAACCCAGGAAGGATTCTGATCGAATTTAACCAATGTAAGGATCCTTTATTTCAAATCCTTTATGGCACAGCAAAACAAAGGTGATGTTTTCTACATTAGAAGACCAGCAGGATTCCCTCCCCCCCCCACCTCCCCAAAATGTTTAGGATTTTTTAAAGTGAAAGTTAGAAAAATAATCTTCTTTATCCTGGCATATTTTCAATCCTCTTAAAACAATCTGAACAACTATATATAGTATGAAATTAGCTCTCGCCTGTTACCCTTGTTCCTTGTTTTCTAATGTGTCTCACCAGTAATAAATTGTAAACGAGGCTATGACTCTAAGAGTAGACAGTGTGTTTCATGGGTATTTAAACAACAGCTTTAAGTACTATAGGAATCTGTGGAATGTGGAGTGCAGATTTATGTGTCTTAACAATTTCTTTACTGGTTTGTAATAAGCCAGCAAACTAACACTTTATTTTTATATTAATTTGGCCTCAGAAGTAGAGTATATTGGAGCATGACAAGAACAACAAAAATAAACTGGCACATACTTAATAACTGTAACAGTGAATTGCCTCCAATACTGAAATATTTATCGAAACTGGGCAAAAAAAACCTAAAAAGAATTACCCTCAACAGCCTGCTACCAGCTCTTTAACAGTGGGCAACGTAATGCCTTAAGGTACCTCAAACTGTCTTTCATTTTCTAGACTTAATGGCTGATTGCAGAAATCAATGTTGCCATTAGTAACAGAGTATTTGTTATGGCATGATTTCCTCTGTTGTTAGGCTTGCAGAATGATTACAGTATTAGTGAGGTGCTTTCTTTATAAAGGGCTGAAGATATAACTTTCAATTTACTATCCATTAGTAAGTGACTTTGGAAATATAGATGAAGCCAGAAATCTTACCTGTTATTACTTGGAGATTTTATTTCAGCAGTCATAGGCTAGTAACTTTAAAAATTGTACCAGGAAGCTCAATATTTTATAGACATCTCCAATGAAATACTATCTGCTTTGCTATTTTATACACAGCAAGTTAACATGACATACAATGCAATTAAAACGTTTCAGTCCAATTTCTATTTTTCTTATACTTTCAAATAGATGCAGATTAAACAGAAGGCTTCATACATGTTAAAACGTGCACATAAGTTAAAAGATTGTCAGAAAGTTAGTAATTTTCGAAATTCTAATCAGACCAGTGGCCAGGTACAAGTACATATCTCAGCTAAGTAATTGATTTGGTTGTGGGAATAAGGGCAATGAGAAAGGTTAGCCAACACACTGTTTATTAATCTACTCCTTTCAAATACAGCTCATAGAAGCAATCTTGCACCACCCTTCTGCATGGAGGAAGTGGAAAGATCTGCAAGAGAGACACCATGAATAGAAGAGGAAGGAATAAAAAATCCTTCAAAAACTAGAGGGAAAGGCCTTTAAAATGACATTCCCATTGGTGAATGCACAGACCCTGTACACTGCTGCCTGTGGCTGGGCTGAAGTGACAGCTAAAAGGCTAGAAAAACTGCCTTTGGAGGGGAAAAAAAAGGGTGAAATGAGAATTAACCTCGAAGGCATTGAGGGAACCCAAACACAGATGTTCTGGCATATAACACCATGTCTCTGTGGACTGTTAGAAAACGACCTAACAAGACAATACATAAACTACTCTGCTGCTGTGATTTCAAATATAGCTACTAATTTTTCAGTGTACCGAGGGAAGGAGAAGTTAGCATACCTGAAGAGGAGGGTGAGGAAGGATGTGGACTGTCCTCCTGGGCACTCCCCGTCTGCGAAAGACCCCCACCTACTCCGCTTTCTTCAGTAATGTTAGAGGACCCTGGTGTTGTCGACCTGCTGACAGACTGAGACTCTTGATCGCTTCCAGACCCACGTCGCTCATCAAGACTACCTTGAATTATTTCGTCTTCTCCTTTCCTGTCTCTTTTGTGGACCCTGGAGTGAACGACCACTTGGTGGTATGTTCTAAAAACCCTTCCGCAGTCAGGGCATTCAGTTGGCTTTTCTTTTACGTTTCCATGACTTTGTAAGTTGTAATCGAGTCCCTGGTTCATACCATGTGACAAAAAATCTCTACTGCCTTCTAAAGGGTCTAGTTTGTTTGGCAAGTCTCTCTGATTGCCCATTTTAGTGCTGCGAACCAAATCAGCAGGCATTTTCTGCTTAGAGCCATCTGCTCCTACTAACACATACTCCCGCTTCTCCTTATCAAACATAACTCCCGCATTTGCCAAAGTGTCTTCATGGCTGCGCTGTATCTGCTGCTCTTTAGACAAAAAGCCATGTTCCATGGCCATTCCCCTTGCCATAAGCTGCCAGGCCTGATAGCTGTTTACTGGATCCATCTCTGCTGCTTTGGCAGCAGCTTGTAACCTTTCTATACAGCTGGATTTCAGAGGAGGCACCAGATTGAGACAGCCCAATAAAGAATGTTTATCCCCTTCAGCAATACTGTGGCCTATGCTAGAAATGGGTGAAAGGAGTTTCCCCAAGACTTCTTTTTCTTTCATGGGCATATCTCCTTTGTTATAGATTTGATTTTGTTCACTTAAACTTGCTTTGTCTGGAGGAAGAAACCCACTCTGCAAACATGATAGATATCTTGAATATAAGTTTGCATGAGCCTCCTGGGACATACTGCCAATGGAGACAGGTACTTCGGGATCATTAGGAGATTTGTTCTTCACAGATAACTTATTCAGGTGAACTTTCATGTGATTTTTAAGAAACCAAGGCTCTTTGAATCGCCTCCCACAGATCTGACAGCAGTGTTCAAAGGAATCCTTGTGCTTTCTCATGTGGCCTTTTAGGAACCAGGCTTGGCTGAATACCTGGCCACACACCTCGCAACGAAACTCATTGGTGGATTGCTCCCCGTTCCCATTGGAGCCCTGGCCCTGTGCTGACTCTGCAGTTATGTGAGCCTTCTCCACGTGGCTGATCAGCTCCTCCTCCTGCGAGGCAGCAAAGTCGCACAGGGTGCACTTGTAAGGCTTGTGCAGGATCCTTATGTGCCTGTCCAGCTCTTCACGCTTTTTAAATTTGCCTTTGCAAAATGTGCACCTGAACCCAGCCGTCTGAGCAACTACTTCTTCCTGGACACTGACTGGTTTTGGAGAGGGAACAGGATTTGAAATATCAGGTGTGCTGTGATTAGCTGGCACAGACAAGTTACAGTTTGCAAGAGGCATGGGCTGGGTATGCTGCTGTGCCTTCACATCAGGCCGTGGCTGCAAGAGGCTGCTTTTCATCTGTTTGTCCCGAAGAATTGCTCTCTCCTCCAGCTCATGTAAAAGTCTGTTTTCTTCTCGGACTCTTCCACGGCCTTTGCCAAGGTTTCCAAGCTTATGAGTGCGCAGGTGAATCTTTAGGTTGCCTTTCTGAGCTGCTCTGTGGTCACAGTATGGACACTTAAATGGTTTCTCTCCGGTATGAGTGCGCATGTGTAGTGACAGGATGCTGTTAAATCGAAAGCGTTTCCCACAGAGGGGACACGGGTACTTTCTGTTCTTCCTGGCATCATCCTCTATATCACTCATCTGAGACATAATCCCAAGGTTTTGTCCATTTAAGAACTGCTGCAGATCCACGCGTCCATTCAAACTGGTGTCAACCTCTCTGTTGAGCTGGTTTGCTAACAATGCCATCTGACTGCTGATGGGCTGGTTCGCTATGGACATGTGGCTTTTGTCTTCTAGCGGCACTGATGCCTTCTCCTCTGGATTCTGCCTGTTCTGGAGCTCCGGAAAGGCATGGCTGAGCTGGGAAGTGATCTGATGCAGCTTCTGGCTCATTGAATACTGTCCATTGAGTATGGTGCTATTGAGATGGGCGTCAGCTTCTGGCACAGCTGAAGAAACACCAAGGCACAAACTAGCTTCCTCCATCTCTGAAAATGAGAAGATATTTTAGATTCAGACTGTGAAAGAGTTACAAGCATTGAATCACTGACATACAATTTGCATTTTATGTTTTACCTACTCATAATAATGCAAAGGAATTAGTGTAAAACAATAAAAAGTGTATTAAATGCCAACTGTGCTATACAATTGTGATCATACATGTGCTTTCATCGTTCTGTAGGTTTACCAATAACCATTAATTACTATTTAAAAATACATCACAATTTCAAAATCTAATTATTACAGAAGGGGCACAAGTTTTTACCATCTCCCTTGTCTGTCTTGCGAAATTGTACCTGTTTACATTTCTAAATTTATAGAAAAAGAAATGTTATGCATCTCTCCCATTTCCATTAGAAAAGCCAGCAAAAAAACAAAAATAGAAATCCATTTATAACTTTCAGTTCCATTAACCATATTCAATATATTACACATTCTACAATGAGAAAGATAGTTTTATGATTTGACAAAAAAATGATGGTATGATATTTACTGGTGTACAATAAAACAAGATAATGTTTTGGGAAAAAATAAAGTAAAGGACAAGCTTTAGAACAATAAAAGGGATTTTGCTTTAGTCAACAAAAAGTGCAGTAATATCTCATTAAGCTGATTAGTATGCTGCTTAGAAACAGTACTAGGTGCTGTAACACATGATTATAATCATAAAAATCCTTCAGTGTTTGCAAGTAAGCATTAACGAGGTATATTAAATTTTAAGGAGACTGCGACTAGCAGCTTTGTAAACCTCTGAGATTAAGATTTAACCCTTCTGTTACAGAACATTGTTATTTTGTCATTTTGAAACTGAGCCCATCAAAAGCACATAAATTATCTTCTGCCAAGTCTTTTAATTCATCTTTGAGAACCTTCAGAACTGAGATTTCAGTTCTTAGGAAAACTTGCCAGAATATAGAGGAATATATCTGTCCTTCGATAGGTAAGACATGTGATTTAAAGCACTGTGATTTGTTTTAAAGAGCTCACTTATAGAACTAGATAAAACCCATTAAAATCTGGGGAAGGTGTTGTGGAAAGCCTCAACAAGTTTAAGAATTTTAATAACTTTCCTAATACACAGTAATGACTACAAATTGTACCTACACTATGTATATTGCAGAAAATTAGAATTCAAAGCTGTTTGTTAAACACAAGTGCTCTGTGCTGGTCTGCATAATTGTCCACAATAATCTTCCATCCTTGTCACTTCTCTACTCTATACAGAAGTAATGTATCTATAAAATTCTATTTAAAATACAAAGTTTTACATTAATAACTCTCAAGCAATATGAAGCTATAAGGTTATATTAGAACATAATTAAGATTTGTGTTGTTCAGTGGAGTGATTTGACACTTTATTCACTATTAAAATTACTGAATTCTATAACTTATTAAATAATTAATCTGGTCAGCTTTCTATTTGGTTTGGACAAAAGCATTACTCACTCTGCCTTCTACAAGGCTGCATACACACTCCAGGTGGACTCTATTCCTCACACTGCTTCACAGTGGCCACTTGCTAGACAATTTGAAGCCCGAATCTGGTACATACTTAAAATGCGTGCAATTGTGCTCATGGGAGTAGTCCAGTAGACTTCAAAGGACGACTCTTGAAAGCAAAGTTCCACATATGCTCAAGTATTTGTAGGATCAGGACCTAAAAGAAGCATGGGTGGTCTCCAAGAGGAGACCTAGTTGGTCCTCGACAGGATGATTGAGGTGGTGATAGAATGCAGATCTTGTAGGAAAAAAAGGGGAAGTGTATATTCATGTGTATTAAAGATGAATATGAGCCACAAAATTTTGCTCAGATGTAAAGCAGATCTTTTTCAAAGTTCAGCAGTGTTCAGACTCACGTTTCATTTTGGAGACCCATTACTTACATGCTGTCAGTGTTAATAAATATATTTAATTAATAAATAGTCATTAATAAATATATTAACGAGATATCAAAGTATATAAAAGGAAAAGACACCTATAATCTACAGGACTGCACATTAAGTTTAACTTGCAGCGTCTGTGAGTTTCATAGGTAGGGAAACACTTTCAAGCCAGGTATTCCTCCAAGGTTATATAGCAAACACACAAAATTTCTGGTTTCCATGCAAGGTTTCTGCGCAACAGACCACAATCATTCACAATGTGGGTACATGAAAATTTGTTTTTGAACATTTTTTGAAAGTTTGCTTAGCTTTTGAAACAAATCAAACTTCATGTTCAAAAGGATTAGCTAAACATCTGACAATTTTAACAGCTGAGCTTGCCGTTATCTGAAATTGAATGAGATTCTGAAGATCTCACTATCCACTTCCTCCAAAAAATCCCCCGAAACAGAATCTACTTTCTGTCTGAATTTCACATATCACAGGTGTTATTTCTCCTTACCATGGTTAAACAAGGCATGTTGGCAAATAACATGAAAAGTCAAGAAATACTTTGCATATACAGACACACAGATGTATTCACTAGGGCTTGGAAAAGAGTTTGTAGATTGGCATTATTCTCTAACAGCTTGATAAACACAGTCTAAATTTCATTTATTCAGTTAACCTCAATAGGAACTTGTGCCTTTACATGCACAGGAAGGTTTGAGTAGTTAATTTTAGCATTTTATGCTCTATCAAAGTTTGGAAATGCTGACAGATCCCAGTGGAATTTATTAATTCTGATGTTTAACCTTAAACATCAATTGAAACCTATGGTTATATGGTGCAGGGCAGAGGGAAAGGTGGCTTACGGTTAAGATTTTAAGTTATATGTGTGGCTTTTTTTCAAAAATAACTTTAAAAAAGTAACAGCTGCAGCTATAATTGGAACATGATAATTAACAAAAATTTTTTTTGCTATTTTCCATCTCCCACACACATATAGACACACATCATATAAGACAGAGATAGGAAGAGTTAAAAAAAAAAAAACATAATTTTCCCTTTAAAAAGTAACAATTTTGAATCAATTCTGGGGAGTCTGACCCATTAACATTATCTTTTGGCTTTGGAAATATTATACATTTTGATGAAATATGCAGAAAGGTCAGCAAAGCCTTTGTTTAGTGAGAAATAACAGTCTCTAAGCACCATGTATGCTGATCAGCTGTTGAACTTCTAGGATCTAGCTATTATAATCTCAAAATGCTACAGTTCTTCGCTTAAACTATATTCTTACCCTCACCTGCCCCAGCTTGTTGCAGTCCTGTCCCCTGCCTCTGGCTCTGAATTGTCTCTTTTTTTCCTCACTTCTACCTTGTTCCATTGCAAAGTATAATCCTAGCATTCAGTACTGCCCTGCAACATCTCTCCTTCTGCAATGCCAAGTTACTGCATTTAGGAACACAGGGACACTGCTACTGTTTGGCTCTCATGTAAACAGTCTCGCAGTATTCTTCAGCCCATTCACAGCAAAACCTACCAAAATCTCATCTTGTATCCACATGCAAGACAGAAATAAAACTCCTCCTCATCCATCATTCCACTATGAATTAGATAACCCAATCTAATTCGCCTAATTTCTCTAAAAAAATTAGCAATTTCATTCTCTCCCTCCTTATCCATCATGCCTGTCTACATCTATGACCAGACAAGCATATACCACCAGGTGGGCTAAGGGGCTTTCACTCCCCTGTTAGCCTCTAGCTCCTGCTCTCTTGTTTCAGGCCTCACAGTTCAAGGTCCCCAGCTCTCCTGTCGTTCCTCTCCAGCTCCCCAACCTCCTGCCCCAGATCCAGCGAGAGAAGTCATGGTAGTTAGTGCATGGCCTCCCCCACAGGCTACCGCCTTCTCTTGCAGTATAACCACCCTCCATGACACCCATGAGGTGCAGGGGGGACTTCTATGTCACAGACATGATCACAGCTGTGCAGTCCTGCCTCCCCATGGACTTCCCTATAGGTGACACCATCCTCTTCACATTGGCCAGATATGGAATTTTACCGTACCCGTTCTGCACAGTTGGTGACCAAAATCCAAATGCTCAAATTGTTAAAAAAAACTAAACAGAACTCACTGAAATTAACCTGATAATTACCTTTTCACAGATAACCACTTAATAATTTCAAGTGATTGTTTTGACAAAAAAGGTTTTTTTCAAAACTTTCTTCATTAAGCCTTTCCTTCCTGCCTCCCCAACCCAAAATATCACATATTCAAAAATAAAAGAATCTGAAAATGTCAATTTACAAGTGATATTACAGTGCTTGGTGAGAGTGGTAGTGTGAGTGCTTCCTATCTTCATCCTCTGTAGCCCAGGATCTGCAAACAGACTATGATGCAATTCTCACCGAGTACTGCAGTGAACAGAAAGAGGGAAAGCTGGATTATGAACTTTGACAGAAGTTGGAGCTCAGCAATATAGCCTGGCTCAAATGGTCAGTTTGGAATCTAAGGGACCCAAACTTCTATGAAGCTCCCAGTCTACATCATAGTTTTCATGTTACAGCTCAATACTTTTGACCAAAATATTTTTGTTTTGAACTTTTACTTGAAAAGTGAGAATTTTCCATATGGAAGAATAACGTCTGTTCAGTTCATACATAACACATTTGTACGGAATGTGATAGAGTGCTATTTCTGCATAAAATTTTAAAATTACTAGAACACTTGTAATTTCTCCATTCTTCTACATGATAAGAAAGGAGCAGACACTTACAGGATCACACAGTCATTTTCTGAATGATAAAATTCCTAGGTTTCAATTCTACATTATTTTCACGATTCTAAACGCTCTTACAGAGAAAATACAAAGTTTTGCCATCATTTGCACTGGGGATAGAAGCATAATGTTCTCTAAAGTTAGTATTTGTTTACAAACTCAACTGTGAAACAAGTGCAAGATCGTTAAAAAATTCAAAATATGTTTGTTTAAACTTATAGTAAAATTTTTGACCTTTAATTATCTCACGTATTTTGTAAAGACTCTATCCTCCAAAATCTAGCACCCCACAGAGTATGCTTGTAAATCAAGGTGGTCTCAGGAGCTGTTCACAGGCTGGCCTTCCTAACCTAGAAGGATCCTCAGTTCTTGCACAAATGAACCTCTCCAGCTAGAGAGCCAAATTCTCACCCTGCTACATATGCATATACTACAAAATAGCTTATTTTATATTGGACAGGGCAGAGCAGAAATAACTCCAGTATAAGAAGCTGACAAAACCATTAGAAGACAGCCATTTACTATGCAGGATTTACAGTTTCCTACTTTCATGATGAGAGCGCTCTTACCTTATGAAATTTGCAATTGGATACATATATTATCAAAATACTGTCTCATCTCTCACATAGGGTACAATGACACATTCAAATGCCTTGGATGATACTAATAGTTACTTTGATTTCACTCACATTTTTGCCCTCAAGACCATTTGCCGTGATATCAATAACCAAAGTTCTGATTTTAGCCATTTCAACAGAACACACAGATTTTATTTAACTGTTTGAAATGGATTACTGGAATTTAAAACCAATTATGACACCAGAAATGCCTGCCATCACAACTACATTAATGTAATATGAGAAGCTTGGTTTCCTTCTGCTGGAATCAGAGAAAAAGGTAGATGGCTAATGGAATAGTTTAAATATAAATATATATATATACACATACATACACATATCTCTCTCTATATATAAATATACGCATATACAAACCTGCAATCTTTGTAAACAGACTGGACCAAATTCAGTTCTCAATTACATTTGTTCATTCCTACTGGACACACATACTAACACATTTCCCTCTTCACTACTGTAGAGAAAATAGTCATTTTAAAAACACTGTTGTGCCGTTATTATAGCTTAGATAAGGTTAGTTAAAAGATTTACAGTTCAGTAAGCAAAGTAATGCTGTACAAGCTCATGTGTTTAAATGACAAGGTCTTTCTGGCCCTGATCCTCTGAGCAGTTAGAATTACACATACTGTTTCTTATGCTTTCAGAATTTTGATCTGGTATTTACCTTTCCTGCTAGAAAAATTCAAATACATCTACAGTATCTTTTGGTCCGTTGACAAATTCTAAATACCCCAATACAGATTGCTTCAGTTCTTAGTAACTGATAAACAGCTATCATTGAGAAACTTCAGAATATATATTGAATTTTTATTAAATATTGTTCTTATTGTTGCAGCTGAAACTGTTTAACTAAGGCTGTTATAAGCATAATACACTCCTGTTAAGAAATACAGAACACCAGACTACTGAACCCTTTCAGGGTCATTAAACAGCTGTAAACATTATTACAAAAATAAACCAGAGATTTCATGCTTACATTTTAGCCCAGAGCTTGGTGTGCTGAGCAAGTACATTTTTTTCATCTCTTACAATCAACGCTGGTGACATTTGGGCATCCAAACAAATTACATCACAAATATTAGTGAGGTGGGTAGGATACTGAGTGGTTTATTTGCCAGATGATTAATATATAAACAGTAGGGCAGGAGAAATGACCTACTCTTCTTTGACTGATTTGTAGGCAATACTAAGAGACATAGATGTAAATAGTTAAATTCTAACAAAAACATGTGTGTATGGAAGGGAGGGGAGAGATCAGCTGTATTTAATGCCACCAGGACAGCATTATCCAATCTGATAAAATGAAATAAACATTAGGCCAGATTCTGTTCTCATTTGTGTCTATACAAATGAGTAACTGCACTGAGTTCAACTGAGTTTTTCCTTTTTCTTTTTTTGGTTGGTTAAGTAGGTGTCCCGCTCCTTCGGGTATAATATAATTATATTAGGGAAAACAAGGTTTTTAGAGGCTAACAGAATGACCTTAAAAAATATAACTTGGCCTATAGGTAACATGTTCTATCTATTTGTGTTTATTAAAATATTACTAAACCAAGTCAGTAATTAGTTATTACTATTAATCACTTCATCGAGTTTAGGTTTTGTATTATATTTAGTTTCTAAGGATTAAAAAAACAGGGCAAACCATCATTCAGACACCATACGTACAAAGTATGAAGGGATCATGTTCTAAACAGCTCACGTGGTGCAGATCAGTCACTGAGACCTGGGGCTGGACCCACGCTCGAACACGCATCTCCAGGCAGTGGTGATGCCATGAAGAAGGGAGTGGGGAAGGCATTTGACAGAACTATAGCTGCTTTGTAGTACTGATATTTAAACAAGCTGCTTATTGATTTCAAAACAAAGTACTCTTTAATAACAACAGAGCCAACTCATTCCACAACAGTTTTTACGTCTTAAAGAAGGGCTAGCATAGGGATTTCTAAGTTTCAGAAGTCATTAGTGGACAGAAAATTGTTTGCTGAGGCTGTATTGCTTTCACTCTGAACAGAGGAGACCGTTCGTTTCTAAAATACCTGTTACGTCTGTAGGTTACTTTCTAGCTAGCACAGCATTTTGGACTGATAACTGATCAGCAGAAGATAAATCACCAGAACAGTCTTTAGCTGGTAGCACCCATGGAGTGGAGGACTGTGAACTGTTTGTGATCACAATCTAGGAAGACGAGCAGAGAGGAGAGGAGAGGTCATTTATAAATCTCACTCACAGATTAGAATAGAAAGATTAGAAGAATGCAGACAAGCTGTTTGATTTATTGCTACTTTGCATGTGACTTAGCAAAATCTGTTTTCCTTCTTATTTATCCTATTTCACTTGCATATACTTAAGAAGTCAGATCCAAAGAAGAGAAAGATAAATAATTGGTACTGAAAGTTCAGTAGCTTTAAAAAAAAAAATCTTTAAAAAGTGCTGCTTTTTTTGAGGCACTGGTTACATCTGGGATCATTATTTTTTAGCTTATAAGCATCAATTCTCTTTCTTTTTTTTCCTAGTGTTCTCCTGAGGACAAAAGTAAAGATAAGAGTGACACCAAAATTCAAATGGGAGCCTTATTTGTGGAATGCTTCATTAAACTGAAGCTGCTGTTATTTTAGAAACAGCATTTTTAAAAGTAAATTTGTTATTTTCATGTAATTTGGAATGCATACAACTGATTAAACTCTCTTCAATTTGATCAATCTCCTGTAGCTCCTATCTGATCATTCACTTTAATTAATTTAACTGGCATCCACCTCAGATTGAAGAAACCTTAAAATTAAGCTTTTAACGATCCCACTTTAGGACCACACAGTACAAATAAAGAAATGTCTGGAAGTCATTGCAAAGCATATCTATTATTTTCTTTTTTGTCATTTTTATAGTATGAAACGGGTCCTAAATCTTCTTATATGAGGACACTGTACCAAACTGGAAGTCTACTATACTCTAACCCATAATATAACATTTAAATATAAAGTTGACCCTATTAATCCTGTATTCCCCATACAGGCAAGCTGCTAATGAAAGGCAGCGCATTTTCAGCTAGGTCAGGACAGGAGGATCAGGTCCTCTCTACTGATTATGAAAAGATGAAGAAAGAAGAGTTCAGACCACAGAACTCAAATCACAGTTTGAAACAATTTAAATGCAAAACTGTAACGCTGGGTTGATGATTTTATTTTCATTTCACAAAGGCTTAGTATTAGTTTTTGTGCAAAACTAAAAATAATGTAAAAGGTATATATGTCCCAAAGATCAAAGCATGACTGACAGTGAAACAGTCATATACAATAGCCCCGTGAGATTTTGTTCACGAGGGCACCTGTCAGAAGCATAAGCTTGGATACAAATCATCAAATAAGTACATAAAATCATTATTAAAATCCAGGCATGCAATCAGATAGTCAGTTGTCTGAAACTACTGGACTGTAGCCAGCACAGTGGCTCGACAGACTAATGCTTTGGTCTTTGCAGATCCTCAGGGCCTTAGTTCAGTTCCTCCTGCTACTGGTCAGGTCAACTGTCTGTACCTAGTGTTGACTTTCCTGGCATTTAATGCTAAGAGTGAAGAAAAAAATCCCGAGTCCATAAGTTCCCTTTGACCTGAGCCACAGAAACATCTGCTGGTTGAGTCATGAACTGCTTGTTGGCCAAGTTTAACAGTAACCGATCCTGTTGCGGATCAGCTCTCTCAGCAGTAGGTGTCACTGCAATAAATAGATGGATTTCAAGGGACAAAGATACACATTCCCAATGAAAATGCATAAACAGAATATCCCTGAATAAAAAGAGTTTCAGAAAGAAGTATATTGTCCAATTAGGCTTTTTTTTTAATTCAAAATTGGAAATTTGGTGTGAGGAGAAATGAAATTGCACAAGTGGGATTGCCAGCAACAACAACAACAAAGTAACTCTGCCCTTCAGTCCTATGTCACAGAGATCCTTTAATTCACATTAATCACCTCCCTGCAATCCCAGGTCTATTAAGTAAAGACTGTTAGAGTTAAACCTTAAAAAAAAAACACTCTCTAACAAAGTAAAGAATTTTCTCTAGTGGAACAAAAGACCCAGTTACATGGAAAGACACTGCACACTCAACTGTAGTTCTAAGACTTAACAAAGACCACAAGGTTAGTCTATTTTCTATCAAATTAAAGAGCCCATAGCCAACCTTATCTGCATGCTGAACAAGCTAAAAAAGAATGCTTAAACAGCTTCAAGGGGGGAGAAAGGATGTCTCAAGTATAGATGTAATTAACAGAGTGCATATTTTGAAAAAGCTGTAACCAATTTATATTTGAAACAGAAATATGTGGTATGCCAAATAATATCACAGAGAAGTCAGCCAAGACTACCATATTTGGTTTTATTATCACAAAATCGTTTGTAGGGTAATCAAGGATGTTCCAAATTGCATACTATAAAATTAGACAGTGGACAAAATGTACTAAACATCACTAAACGTACTGGCCACCTGTGATGAAATCAACATAGAAGTTATGTGCCTAAGAAAATGTTTTAATTTTGGTCAAAAGGAGAAAGTAAGTTTAAAAATCCTTAACTTCATACAACCTGCTGTACACGGAAGAAAGCCTATGTAACAAAGTATATACTCTCAAAGCATATATTATACCACTGCATTTAGTTTAAGCCTTATTTTATTTCCAGCGACTTTGAACCGGGAACAAAGGAGGGGAAAGAACAGAGACAGTGAAAACATAAATTACTCAATTCTTTAAGGTCAGTATATTTAAGAGAAACCAACATGAAAAAAGTCTCAGAGGCAGAAAGTATTAAGAGTCACACTACATAACTCTAAAGAGTTACACTCCTTTTTCACCTACAGCAATGCGCTTTTGAAGTGCCCCGCGCAGTAACTCACAGCAGGTCGTGCTCCAGTATTCTGCACAACTCCCAAGCATCGGTGGGTTCATCGAGGCATATTGTGAGCAACAGAATGGCAGAGGAGGGGGAGAACTGCTTTGCGCTCTCCTTTGATAGGCACAGAAATATTCAGCACCATAACATAATGTAAATACAAATACTTAAAAACTCAGAAGTAAATTGCCCAATTTCAGTGCCGTCAGGTAGGCTCCCAAGGCCAGAAAGGGCCTGCATTTTTCAGAATTCTCAGGCCACCTTCCAGCACTGTAGAAAAGAGCACCCCTAACTGATCGTTTCCATCTCAGTTAGGGAAAAGCTCACCATATATCTTCACTTAAATACATGGTTCATCCTCTGTAAAGAAGCCAGGGACAGGATCCAGAACTCTTGACACCCATTGCTTAGTCCAGGATGCCAGATAGCTTTCTTTTGTCAAACACAACTGAATGCTGGAAAGACTGTTTTTTAAAAAAAATTTTATGGTGACAGGTCCAGCATGAATTGTTAGTTAAAATATTATGAAAGATCTTTTGTTTTTTAATAACTGAGATTCTTGGCTGTTAATTCCTTCTACATCCAATTTCTGTCTTCCCTTTCCTTTCTTCCCACAACCCAATTGATTTATTTTTCCTACCCCTGTAACACATGGACTTTGTGGCAAAAAGACCTAATTTAGAGGACCATAGTGATTCTTATATATGAGTGGCTCTAATGAGTTATTTTTTAATACTAATTTCCAGGAGAAAGATAACGTTGAGAAAGACTCAGTTGCAATGAAATTGGAAGGAGTAAAAGATGCAGCTAAAGAGGCAGGGTTGCTGGGAGGCAGGCAGACACGGGAAAGACAAAGCAAACATTGGTCAGGACGCTTCTCCTCTTTGTGATCTCCAGAAAGGTAGAAACGGTAAACTCCATGCAGAATTAAGTGGAAAGAGATACATGAGGAATCTCAACACTAACTTAGACTAAGGATAGAAAAAATACGTACTTAACTATCACTCCAGAAAAATGAAACACTAAAAGAATACAAATCTCCTTTATCCTTTGGTGTTCTGGTTTGGTAAGATATATTACTACTGTTGTCATTTAACTTTATTAATTGATTACTGAACATGAACAGAAGAGAAGAGCTGGTAACTGTAGAGGCCACCTAATACCTCCTATTATGCTTTCACACTGAGATAAGTGGTTTAGACTTAAAAGGGTGTGGTTAGCAGTCACTGTGCACAGAAAGACATCGACAGCTTGATTTTGCAATT
The DNA here is from genome assembly GCF_040807025.1 of Struthio camelus. Lineage (NCBI taxonomy): Eukaryota > Metazoa > Chordata > Aves > Struthioniformes > Struthionidae > Struthio > Struthio camelus. Next base: position 14,090,687 of record NC_090951.1, read on the forward strand.
TCTATAATCGTATCTACCCCAAGGTCAGAAAATATTCATAAAACATTCTCTTTCTTCAGATTGTAATTTCAGAAAATTAAAAAAAAAAATCTGTCTGCCCTACTGATAATAACACTGCTCTTTCTGATGGCTTCTTGAGCAGGAACACAGTCCTGAACAGCAATATACTAAAAGCATCTGACTTAGGGAATACTGTCCTGTATTTCCCTGGTTGCTCTTTAAATTATGCCTGCCTGTCTGAGTAAGATCATCTGCCTCACAATAATCTTGCCTCTTCTTTTGAATGATGGTGCAGAACAGTTGTAGCAGTTCTGTGATTAAGCCAAGGCAATCATAGTGATGTCACATAAGTGACCATAAAAAGGGTCACATCTTTGCGATACTGTTGAATTCAGTGAGGTACAACCAGTTACATGAGCAGAGAATTTCCTTCCACTCTTTTGCTGCAAGACCGAGTATAGGAAAAAGAATGGCTACATAGTGCCTAAATTAAAGGAAGCACACATATAAGCACTGTTTGTAGTAAAATAGTATGTACATTTAAATACACTGGGTAGCATGACCTTCAGGATCCCAACAAGCATAGCACTGATTGCTGTCTGGGCACCCCTGCTTCACGTGGGCACAACAGATTTGATCATTAATAAGATGGGCAGAAAGCTTGGCAGACACATAGCATATAGATGAATACAAAGGAGGAGAAATACAATAATATATTTGAAAGTTATCTGCAGGATAAAAATCTTTTAAATAATTTTGATGTTAATTGCAATATTCTGGACCCTTGACTGAAAAGACAACCTATCAGGGGTGATAGGTGAGTGGCAACAAAGCTGACCAAGAAAGTCTGATAAATGTAATCACAGGATGACAGACAGTGGCAAGTTCAATTATGGTTGCAAAGTCAGTCAGGAGATGGACTCTGCTAACTGTAATATATCCTTAACAGTCAGCTCTGGCCAACTAAAGTACAGTTCTGACTAAAGCCCTTAGGATGACTGACAAGATCCCTAGAGGCTTTGGCCCCGTAACAGGCCGTGAGATCAGTCGAAGAGTTCTTGTCATAAGCACCAGAGACTAAAAAACAGAGTACTTTACTGCAATAGTTTTGGATACAACGTGCAAATAAACATAACCAATTTTCAGTGAAGCAATTTCAACACTCTTGAATACTCTGTAGAGATGAGCCGTTTGTGTTCACTTTCTCCAGCTCATGTAAAACTTTGTTTGACGTTAATTTACAAAATTATATGCTGAATAAGTAGCTATTTTTTTAAACACAAAATGTCAAAGAGAAGCCTAGTTGGCAACCATTTTATACAACTTTGCTGTAAACCTGTGTGAATCTGGATAATTTCAGCAAAACACAAAGCCAAAAGAAAGAAGAAAGAGGGGGGAGCACTGTGGTTCAGTTTCAAGGACCTGATCACAGGAGTCAGTGAGTGGGTTCCCACTACTTTCAATAGGAAGGGAAAGTGCTTCTTCATTTTACAGGACCAAATACCAAAAGCCTCAAAGCCGAGAGTATTCAAGGGGTGCCCTCACAAATCCTCTGTATTGCTTCAATTGCCTAAACAGAAACTCATTTTTCTGTTGTACTGACTGTTAGTGCCTTGCACCTATACTTGTAAATATACAGATTGTTATTATATCTCTTTTTCCAATTAAAGGGATCTTTATCACCTTCACTTTCTAATTCTGAATAGACCAGCTATTTTCATTTGATGTGAGAAAGCATGAATGGGATGCAGATAGCAAACCGCAGTTTCTCATACTTCAGTGCAAAATTATCTGAGAATTTAAGACATTTTTAATCAAAGTATTAGTTCCAAATTAAAAAAAAAAAATCACAAAAAAGAAGTCCTTTATCAATTTTGGCTTGTTGACTTTTAGTTTCGTAGTGACATTTTTACCAAAAGCACTCTGTGTTCCTAAAGGACTTCTTTGTTCTTTCGGCATTTTCCAAAAACACTGTAAAAGGACAATGGTATAAAAATTATACTCTTAAAAAATGTAAGAACTCTGAATAAGCAGAGTTATTCATTTATATCCCTAGCTTATGAAATGCCCATATCATGTATCCTTTATCCAACAGCAGATTCTTTTAGCTTCAATCACAAGAGCTAACAATATGTTATTGATATGATTTCAGGAAACTGTCAGCAGGCAGCTTAACTTTCAGCTCCTCAGCTATGGTGAGTGTATGCACAAAATGTACCTGTACCTCTCCTGCACGAAAGCTGGCAGAGATATGAACGTTCCTGTCAGCTGTCATGGCAAAATAATGAGAAATGTAAACAGCTCTTCCTCACTAAAGGCCCAGACTCATACTCATTACACAACCAAACTCACTATTTGTTTCACAGGGAATTTTAACCGGAATAAAAAGAATGCATATTGGAGAATTGAGACACAGTTGATCGCTCCCTGCAAGAAACCAGATTAACTAACAGCTGGGCAGGTATCTAAAGATACTGCTGTGTGCCCTCAGCCTTTCTTACCGCATTCCCACCTCCTCCCTAGCATGAAGCCGTCCCGCGCGGTGGTTGCCCTTTCTCATTTCTGTGAATGAGGTTTAGGCTTCAACCTATTGCCTCCATTTACATTCAACACAAAATCCATAGGAAGACTACGGAACAGGACGACTAACCGGGCCAGCACCCACCCGGAAACAGGGTGGGCTAAACGACGCCTCAAGCTTTGATCTCCCAAACTATTTAGGTATCCTATTAAGTGTGGCACAAATCAGGACTTCAAATGCATTTGTACATCTGGCCCCCCCTGCTTATTGAGGAGAATGGGTACAACCAGAAATGAGAAATAAGTGAGGCTCTTCTGGAAAGACATTAAACTTCCTCATTTTCACCCACTTCTGCTAGAAGGAAAAATAAAGTTAGTACATAAATAAATAAAGTCCAATATATTCAAGCTTTTTTTTTTTTTTATCTGCTATCATATTTTCAAGTGATGAAGAACAATCACAAATGTCAGAAGTCTGAACAGGTAAGCTAAATGTACAATTCTCCCCATTGTAAAAAGCCAGTGGTGTTTTTAAAAATAGTTTTCACATTGGTTTACAAGCTTTAATAATAAAAGAGTATGTCGTACTATTAGATGTTGGTCATTTTTTTTTTGTCTGACAAAGAGAAATAACAGGCTGCTGCAGGAGTTAGCGCAGTTGGTTGTTTTTTTTTCCCCAAATGATCAGAGAAAGTACGGTACTTTAAGGATGTGCCTTACTTGCTCTTAAAAGGGTAAAACAAAATATTCTCCTAGCTATTCTAAGCCTGCCATATAAGTATTATGCTGTTACAGATTTCAAAAGGTTAGCTTCAATGAACCTGACATCAGTATAACCCAAAATAACCCATTCAAGAGAAAAGTAAGAAATAATTGCTGTTTTCTCTTTTTTTTTCCTCAGCTATATTGCTATAATGATTTTGCATAACAGATTGAACAAAGTGCTGTTGTGACAGGTGGTAGAATTCAGCTAGTAAGCACAGAGACAGGGTTCAATTTAGTTTGTGAATCCTTTAATTGTTGTGCAGCTAATTAAAGAAGGTTCTTTACACTCGCAAGTGTTTACCGTTGCTAGTATGCATACATGAAAAATTAAATTGTGCCTTCAAGGGCTGAGAACTATAGAAAAATCATAGCTGATTCTGCAACATGCTTACCAGCTCAAAATAGCTGCTTTTCACAATTGGAATTTGTAAAACTTTTTGCTAAGCAAATATAGAGCTAATTAGAAGTGTTCGTTGGACCAATTAACATTTAAATAAATAAGCCATATTGCACATTTCACAGTCTTTATTTAATGATGCTTCTTAACTCTTTGGAAAGATTCCTTTAAGTACAAATAAGTTGTCATAAAAATGAAAGACAAAAATAACACCGTAACAGTATATTCTATGCTTTTTTCTTTTTGCCTTGAAGTCTTTTCTAAAACTCTATACCTGTTACTGGTGAAGGGGGAAATACACAAATCTGGTTCCTTCTTTCATCTTGTCAAGTTACCTTTCCACCCTTTTGAATGCAAACAGAAAAACATATTTGATTACTATTTAAAGTGTTATGATAACTCTGCTTGTTTTGTCCCATGGAATAGAATCTGCTTCAGAAAAAAAAAAATCTTACTTTTATCTTGTAAAATGGCCATTCCAGCCAAAAGAAGAGTGTTCTCAGAAGAGATTGCTCTCACAGTAACAAAAGCAGCAGTCTGAAGTTGCATATACAAATAAAAGCAAAAGGAAAAATCTGTTTTTCAGTTCTGCCGTTAGCATTCCCATACCAAAAACAATGTTGTTGTTAGGTATAACCCCAGGGCCGCACTTGCCTGTTTCTTTGGGGTCAAGTGATATTTTGCTTTCAGAACAACTGTCTTTTAATTTACCCATCCCTTTCAATCAATAAGACCCTTCACTTGGTGTTAAACATACATTTTATCTCTCTCTTTCAACCTCTAAACCTCTGCCTAACACAAAGGTTACATTAAAAACAGAGGGAAGGCTTCTTGCTACTTTTTTCCAAGAAGCATTACACTACCTTGTAATCATGCTAAGAGCTAACATGGAAGGACTCATTGTTGACCTTGGCTTTCAGCACAGAAAACCAAATTAACAAGGACCAATTAACATTTAAATAAATAAGGAAGATTAACAAAGAATACTCTGCATACCAAGAGGGTAAAATAAACTAAAAGAAAGAGTACAGTAACTCCCTCGATCAGCATGAATGAAACTCTCTGAGAAGAAAGCAGTTCTGTTGGTGCAGGGGTACAGACTGCTCTTTCCTGTAGGGGCAGGGCCTGCTGAATGCCAACAGGGATGCAGCCATGTGCGAGAGCAGGCAATGCTCTTGCTCTGACAAACCCTTGAGATTTCCCTTGGCAAAACACGCAGAAGCCCCCACTAGTCTCGCAGGACATTCTTACAGAAGGAAAGGTGCTGCCCACACTTCTAGCCTCTGCTCTCCCCCTTTCCCATGAGCTTATTGGGGCATGTGATTGCCTTCATCTGATTGCTAGAGACTGCGAAGCATGTGGCACTGAGTTTATGGCTGATAAACTAGATGCCAAGACTAGAGATTTATTTTGCAGATTAATTCATGCCAGCGTATGCTAGTTCTGATTAAACTTCTAGTGTGAAAGGTTTTTTAAGACCAGCAATTTCTGGTCAAAGTAAAAGGGAAGAAAACCAGCCAACGAGCTTCCAACAGCCCAAGAGGAAGTTTATTTGTGAAGTCCCTGACATTTGGGAAATCTGTGTTCTAAAATCTATGTTCTGTTATATTCACCCTCAAGACTTGAACCTGAATTTTGCTAACTAGGTAGTTGCTCTGACTACCAGGCTATGAATCTACACTAGCATGATTCTTCTCTCCCTCTTTTCTAACAAGCACAAAAAAACCCCAGACAGAGTTTGAAATTGCCAAAACTTTCATGGTTCAGGAAAACCACTGCTCTACCAAACTTTAATTTTATATACATCCCTGACCACCTTCTAGGAAGAGGGAGAAGAGAGCTGAAGCAGTAACCTGAGCCAACAGGGAGGTAGTTGTAGGGACTCCTCTACAGCATATGATCAGATGCTGCTACACCAGGCAAGACTAAGGCAAAGTGTTCAACGACCCTTCACCTTCCCTGCCTCCCCCTGTTCCCTCAGCTAAATATGCAGAGAGGACGCTCCATTGCCAAAGGTTCTCCACACATACTCGGATGTCATTATCCCAACAGAACAATTAAAACTCCCACTTACTACTCAGCTACAAAGCCTACCTTTTAAAAGAAAACTCCTATACAAAGGTTATGGATAATTTTCAAAAGATTACAATACGATCTATCATTTTAAATATTTGGATTTGGAGTACTGGTTCAGGCCTCTAACTGACAGTCACCTTTATGAATAGTTAAGAGTTCACAGAGATGATTATCATGTACTATTTAAATATGTATAAAGGACAAAGATAATAACAATACTTTGCACTTTAATAGAACCTTCTGTCTGAAATTCTTAAAGGAGAATCCAAGACCTCATTGAATGTATAACTCACAACTAATCTGACCTGCACAGTGAGTCAGTATTATTATTCCCACTTATCAGACCGGGAAACTGAAGGACTGTTACTGCGAGATTTCTCAAAACTGATACTGTGTGGCTTAATTCATGGAGCGATTGAAGCTTTGCCAAATAAGTAACCCAAACCGAATCACCATTTTAGAAATTTTGACCAATGATTTGTGCAAAGGTAGCAGCAATCTGGAACAATGGAAAACTCTCTACTGATCTCCAACCCCCATTCTTGTGTTTTCCAAAGAGCATTCTCTTCATCCATACGTTAAGACACAGGCTGATTGATTAGCACACTATCCAGCCATGAGAAATGGATCTCTTGTTAGTGTTCAGGAAGAAGCCTTTCTGTAGCCTCAAAACTAATTTCAGAATTATTTTTTTCTAGTACCAGAACTAAAAACCAAAAAATGGGCTCTTGTAAGAGTCACAGTTTTTTGGGGTGAAAAAACACTTTCCTGCTCTTTATAAGAATTAAAGCAGTTTTGTATAAAACCCTTCGTTTAAAAAAAAAAGTTATCTATTTCTAAATGCCTTACTCTGATAAAGTTAAACTCTCCTATCTTCTGATCAAGAAGCTGAAATAAGGTGATTCTTCTTTACCCTACAAAAGTAATACAGTATTTTATCCAGAACAAGATTTGAACATGTATCACAGAATCACAGAATGGTTTAGGTTGGAAGGGACCTCTGGAGATCATCTAGTCCAACCTCCCTGCTCAAGCAGGATCCTCTAGAGCATATTTCCCAGGATCACATCCAGACGGGTTTTGAGTATCTCCAGGGAAAGAGACTCCACTACTTCTCTGGGCAACCTGTTCCAATGCTCTGTCACCCTCACAGTAAAGAAGTTTTTTCTCTCTTCTAAAGAAGTTTTTTTCTATAATGGTATATTTCACAGAAAATATGAAAAGCGCTAATAATTTCAAACAGAAATGTAAAAAATAGGGACCCCAAAAACGTAAGCACCAATTTAATCCAGTTATGAAGTTTGAAATGCTGCTAAAAGGATGGGAGTGTTTGAAAACTGGTCCTGGACAATATGAATTTATGCAAACAACATTTGTACAGCAGTGAAACCAAAGGTCCTCCTGTCCTTAAGGCCATATTTACAGAAGGGTCAACTGATCTTGAATAATTCTGCCAATGTATTAAGAAAATATATGCTTTACTTCCAACATTAGTAATACATGTCTTGTTATATCATACAGCTTCATTTCTTAACCAGGAGTAAAAAAGGCAAAGAAAAAGCCACCTTTTTCCCAATGTACATCTCATGTTTTCTTTTGCAATACTCATTTTGCTTCAACAGCTTTAAAAAAAAACTCAGTAAGTGTCAGAGAAGCGCAGATGACTTTCACATCTCTGTTCCAAAACTTGCAGTGAAAATACCAGTTAAAATACATATTTTTCAGAGAGACAGAGACAGAGAGAGAGAGACAGAGACAGAGACATGTTAATATGATTGTTTTCAAATACCTGAACTAATTGGGAGTGAGCGGGTATCATCAAAACCCCTCTGAACAGACAGAGGGGAGACAAACCCCTCTGGAGACAAAATGCAGTGAGGTAGTGAACTGGAGTGTCTTTGTCCCTTAGACTATTTGTCCTGTTGGAGTGTCTGTGTTCCCTCCTTTTCTTACCTCCAGTAAATCAGCTCACCGTAATTTCCCCGCCAAAGTTCTAGTCAGCATCAACTTTTTTTTTCACACAATCGTTTAAAGTAGAATGATGAAGTTACTGAAAATTTATCTCAAGCCTCTACCTGCACTACTGGTAACACAACAGAGCCCAGCTCTCATTTGGGGTCCTTACAGCTAATAATAACCAAGCGACTGAATTCCCTCCTTTCAAATATAATAATCTAAAATTAAGTTAAATTTAGCATAATATTCACAGATACAGAAGATTATAAAATTGGTTCATAGCAAATTACCATAGAGTTACACGTTAGCACAAGTTAACTGATTCACAGTAATTTTTAATGTACATGTTCCTGGCAAGCATGATGTAAACTTAGTTCAGCTTGCAGTGAAAGACAGCCTTCACTAGTTTCATTTGGGTTAAACTAAAACATTGCTTCTCATATGCTGTGAGGTAAGAACTACTACCCAGACAGATACAGCAGCTGACAACTGGTAATCTGGGTGTTGGATCAGTATTTATTACTAGGTTCTGCAGTATTTTGCCAGGGTTCAGAAAACCAGATACTTCCTTCAAACTGCAATTTGTTTTGCCAGATTCTTGTTAAAACACTTAAGTTACCTTTTTCATGAAAAGCTATAAAATTTTTCCCTAGGACTCTGGAAATCCCACTGAATGTACAACAGGATACAGACTGGCAAAAAAAAAAAGAAGAAAAAGAAAGAGAAAAAACACATAGCAACCAAACTCCATGATATGCACAGATACCAACCAAGACCTAAGACAGCGAGGGATGTACATTTTTAAAGCACACATGAAGGACCCATCCCAAAACCAACCTAGTGAAAGTCCTTCCACTAATCTTAATGACTTTTGGTTCAGGCCCATGCTGAATCTGTGACAAGCACTTATAACCATATATGGATCTCAGGGCAGAACGTGAATTCTTATATTTGTGGAGCTTACTGATATAAATGACAACCACATATACATTTCAAGATATAATTTACCCTTATTCTTTAATCTTTCACTGCATTCTTTGAAATAGAGCATAATCAAGGCTGCCATTTACAGCTAAACTTTCTTCCCCCATAAAAATACTTTCAATAGCTGAAAACTCTCTGAACTAAAACCCACAACATTACGTTGTAAAGTATGATTTACAAAATATTCTGAAGAAAAAAAAACACTCAGTCATGTGGAATTTCACTATATACCACACACCGTTTAACTCCTGCAACACACTATTCTAGACTTTCTCTTCCTTACTTTTTAACGATTGACAAGTTTTTCACCCTTTTTCCTGTTCAGAGTATTTCTCTGTATCACTACTCACTAGCATTAGAGCACGAAGATTGACTAGGGAGAATGAGGAGCCATGCTTTATGTGTTTCTGACTGATTCTATAAAGTTTCATGAATGAAAATAGAAATAAAAATCCAAATACAGAAAAAATCTCCGTGAGTTTCCAGTTCTTCATACATTATTTCACTGTTAGTAGAATACTATTCCACTAGTGGCACTGCTGCCATCAATTCACCGCATTTTGGGATACATCAATAGCATAGAAAACATTTGATTAGAGGACACAGTGATACAAGCAAGAGAAAGAATGGTAACAAAACAGCAGTGCACTGGAATCATTCTTAATTAAAATTGTTTTCCTGATTTTTATAGAGACTAAAGCTAATCATATTGAACATCTTTGGTTTATCTCTGATTTGCTATAGACAGCAAGCTAAGCCTGAGTTCAGACTGCTGAATCTGCTTGCTGTCGTAAGTAAACATGCATCGCGTAGGTAGGAACAGGGAGTAGATATGAGGCACCGTTCCCCCATAAGCAGACAAACGCTCTCAATGGGATCCTTTTCTCCGCAGAGAAAATGTATGGGTTACACAACATTCACCCATATCTACCAGTGAAAAACCAGTATGTCTAATTTTAAGTCTTCCAGCCTTGACATACTGAACAAGCATAAAGCGCTAAATATTTCTGTGCAGCTGTAGCCATGTCTACTCAAACCACAAATTATATATTAATGAGAAGTAACATACCTGCAAAATGAGCATTAAACACATTTATTTTATAACACAGTCTGCAGTCAGCTCTGCGTGTTCCCTAAATGAAGAAAAAATATATGTAAAGTTGAGATTCAGAAGCTTATAATATTAACCAAAGAAACCTTGGCAAAAATGCGTATAAAGAAAGCTCATGTATTTTTCATTATTAGCAATTATTAATTCCATGAAACAACTACACTGACCACAATCAAAAATATATACACACTTTTCCTCAGAAAGTTCCCATAACAATTTCTATTTATCATCTAATTTTAACATTATCATCGGGCCTTCTAGTTACTGTGTACGATCTCCAATGCAAATGAATTGACAGCTCTTATGTATCCTGAATACAATTTTCCCTCTTGGGGACAATGCACCTTTGGGAATCCTGAAGGGTCGTTTTTAAAAGGGTGAGTGGAGAGGTAAGAATTCATTTGGAAGACCTCCTCCACAGAAAAGAAGATAGTTTAATAAACACTGAAAAATATATGGAATAACCAAGCGGAATGCACACAATGGCCACATTAATATTGCTATTGTAACCCTCATCATAGCGTCACTGACTTTAACTCTGCAACTTTGCATGAACTGAATTTGCTAAAACTTAAGCATATGCCTAAACACCTTTCTAAATTAAGACTGAAAAACATCGGCATTGCTTGTGAGAGATGTCGCTAACCAGAAATGGGCATTCCTATGATGCTTAACGTTTCTGTAAGGCTCAGTATCTGTGGTCATTGGTATGTTGTAAACCGTTAATTAAAACAAGTAAGTTCTGTTGCACCAGCTAAACAGGGAACTGAAGTGAATTTTCAGTCAGGAAATAGACAAGTTTGTTCAATACACTTAAAATATCAAGCAGATCCAGAGGTCATTTTACAGGTACACAATAAACAGCTGAGGGAAATGTAATTTGTAAATAAATATAGCTAGTATGGGCTGGAGACATTTCTGTGCCACACTATCATGGTCCAGCAAATGATATGATCTTCTGGAGACTTGTGCTTTTTGGTTTTATTCTAGTATTTTTTTTTAGGACAGGACCCATTCCACCCAATTCTCAGCTGTTACAGCATCTACCTACCTGTGTTAGACACCTGTCCTTAGAGAGAACGAAATCCTCTCAAGGTCTCTTCTGTGAGGAGGGAGCCTAGATAATCTAACTTCTAGGCAGTATCCCCTTACCTGGTGCAGGAAGAACAGTGATCTAGAATCCAAACAAACTCTACAGAGTGTTCTACCAAAGCGTAGCTGGCATTTCTGCTGCTGCATCACAAGCACTTTTTTCAAAATCATGTTTTACAGGAATCAAGACTAAATTGTTACTTACAGGGTTCATTTTGTAAAGACACTAATTAATGGGCTACACATGAAAGTGAGGTGGGGAGCCAGATGATATTGCGCAATATTCTGTTGGCAAGTACATCATTTTAGTAATTAAGGTTGATATGTCTTTTTAAAATGCATTAAGCAATATAGACAACATATGCTCTGTCCAGTATTCCTTTGAGAGGAATGAGCATAAACGTTGTTACTATTGCAGGGTGGTCCCTATACCGCCCGGCAAGGTTCTAGTCTGTCTCAGTAAGAGGCGTACTACACATGCACTTCTTGACTTGAAGACATATTCGAGAATCTAGCTTTCTCACAGACAATCTGAGTTGTAGAGAGACAAACTCAATAATATTTCAGTGAAAAATTTATTTCAGAACCCTCATTAATGTAGTTGTTTCCTCCCTAACAGATTTCAGGCAGAATGGCAACTAATGGAAGGCTTTCATTTTGGCACCTATACTCAGACACTCTCCCGTTCCCTTTCTCTTCCTCTCTCCCTCTCAGAGCTAATAATTAAACAGCTGTTCTGTATGGTTTCCCAAAAGAACTGTATCCCTTCTTTCCACAGGAGACCGAAGATAAAAGAATGAGGCACTAGTTTATTTCAGTGATAGAAACCCATGAACTTCTTTTCTTGTAAGGGTGCCTTAGTCTGGCCAACAGGAACTGAGAGGCTGAGAAATACTAGTTATGCCTCTGAAAAAGAAATTCTGAGCATCTCTTTATCATTCTCAACATGGCAGTATCTAAGCACCTTAAGTCTAAGGTTCTAGATATGTAGGAAGTTAGTGTCATTCATGACTCAAAGCTACAGTATCTTTTTTAGCTGTTTATTGATCTGCTTATTATTATCTGTTTATTGAGCTGTTGTCCATAAATCTGTTTAATCACTTTCTGAGCCTGCTGATGCTGTCTGCCTCTACAAATTCCCTTGGCAGCAAGTTCCAGAAGTTCCCTACCCACTGCGTAAAGTACTTCTTTTTACCTGTTTTTAGACTTATCTCTTGGCTACCTCCATTATGTGCTCTAGTTATGGTTTTGTAGGATTTGATGAGGAAAGGGGGTGAGCGTTGTGAGAAAAGACTTTGACAAAATTTTGTTTTTACAGCTATACATAGTTTTTCCCAAAAGCAAGTAAAAGTTTCCAAAAAAAGTTACAACGTAGTGCAACTCAGAATGTAAGATCCTGACACGGCAGCATGAGACGTAATGATCACCTTTGCTAATGCAGCTTCGCTAACACAGTCTACTGATTTTTATAATCTAGTCGTCGATGATGGAAAGATGATCCGCTTCACACTGTCAAAGATGTCTTCTGCAAGCTAATATCAACCTCTCTACACAATCCTTCCGAATGAGACCATTTGAGGATCAATAGTTTTTTGTCACAATTAACATGGTGCATCTATCATGGCTGCTGTTTGTCCACTTCTAGAGGGGGGAAAAAAAAGACAACAAAAAACAGCCCAAAAAACAAAACTAAACAAAACAATCTTACCAGTTTGACTAAGAAAGACAGGAAAGCATTAGAACAAAGCCTTCATTATAAGCCTGTTCTAGAAATACCCACTCAAATTTGGGCGTGAACACTACGCAGAATGGAGTTCCACCTAAATCCAATATAAATGAGAGCTTGGGGAAAATACTTCCCCTCCTGGCAGGGACTATTGTTCCAGGCTGTGTCCAGATGATTCCTCCCACCCTCTCAGACTAGAATGGTTATAAAAAATAACCGTTCTTTTAACTTAGTTTAAAAAAAAATTCTCCCCGACCATGGTTGAAGCCAAATGGCCCTTCAGGCTACTACTGAAGAATCAATTACATTAGCTGTAAGCCTAAGAGAGTCCTGGGGACAATCAGTCAGAGCCATAATAGCTGTGAGGGAATTGTTAAGCAAATTGAGGGATTCTTTAGGTAATTGGGATTGGACAACCAGGTCATACTTAATTTGAAGCATCCATTCCATACAAGTGCTTCATGTGTATAGTAAGAACTACAGACAGTAAAGTCTAATTGTGTTGCTACTAACCCAACGCTTCCAAAAGGGACCCCCTGCCTCTATGTTCTTGTGTGGAATATTTTATAGGATTGTGCTCGCTTTCAGCAAAGGAGAATTCAAGCAGTTACTGTAGGGTCAAATCAGGGAGCTGAGAGCTCAGGCACAGAAGTCTCCTGGGAGAACACGTGGTGCTTGTAATACTCACTGAATACTCATGGTTTCCTACCAATACTGAGATGCTTGCTCATAGAAGAGAAAAACGGACAATTCATTGCTTTCCTTAAGACAGTCCAAAAATAGAAGGGAGGTACGTTTTTCTCTTTCTGTTGCTGAATGAGTCTTTAGCATGCTAAATGTACACTTAACTACAAAATCTGGTCTTCCAGAGACACTGTGCAGAAACTCTGAGCTTCTGCTTCAAGCTCTGAAGTGAGGTTTAGGCAAGAAAACCTTATTTTACAGGCAAGAAAATCTTCAGTTCTGGGAGTTCACTCTGAGAGGTCTGCACAGGGATCTCAGATCAAATTCAGTTTTCTACCACAGTTAAACAGGGAATTACCCCAAAAGCAAAAAGCTCCCCACCTACTTTGTCCACTGAAATAACTTTCAGAAGAAAAAGGTACACCCAAAGTTCAACTTCATATCCAGTTTGATTTTGGAGAAATTTGATGCAAGCAGCTACTGCTATTACTTTTTGGCCTCTCCAGAGAGAAGCAAGCCAACTTGGTTGATAAGACAGGGCTTGCAGTCCCAAGAGAAACTATTTCTTTGTTGGGCTGCCCCAAAGTTTCACCAGGCAGACAAAATAAGCCAGCAAACATGGTCCTAACAGTGCCAGTACCACAGCTGACAGTTCCACCCTCTTGTCTCTTTTCTTAGATTCTTTGTTGGAACTAACTTGGAGAAAAACCTAATATTGGGTCTTCTGGCAAAGACTAAAATCTAAAATAATTACCCAGAATGGAAGATGCTGCTACTGCCACGTTTCTTTGGCAAGGCAAGAGAAAAACTGAGGAGAGAGGGATAAAGAACAGAACCTGGATGATTGAAGGGTGCCAAAGCAAGGGTTTTGTGACAGCTGCTGTTCTGCTTGAAATCTGCACTGAGAAGCCCAGTGGTCTCTGCTCCCAGAAGGCTGACCATGGCTTAGAAGAGCTGGCTACAGCTGACCCTGGCAACATACCTAATTATAATACAAACTCAGAGTAGCAGACAGGCCAATAGCCCATTGGTAGAGGTCAGGCATATCTGATCATGTACACTTCTGCCATTACAGAGCTCTCACTGAGTACGGATCCAGTCCACTTCATGCTCCGTTTTAATTGCTTCTCAGATCAGTCAGAATTTTTCTAGCCTTAACAGAACAAGAGCCAAGAACAAACACCACACGTAACTGTATCTCTAATGTTTTGAGTTGTGACATGATCTATTCAGCCAGGCTATGGCTTCCTAACGTTACCCAGCAGAATGCCAGTAGTCACCCAGCAGCAGCAGCTCTAAAATAAGAAAAACATGTAAAACAAAAAATGCAAAACCCCTGGTCTGGAACATACTGCTTTAACTGAAGGGAATCTTTCTACTCCTCACACCATACTAACACCAATTTAGGTGAGTGAGTGGGCAAACACTCTCCCGTGAAACTAGTTAAACAGGCTACGGCATATCAGCTCAATTGCCTGGACAACATCAGGAGTCAAGGCCTGGGGAGCACTTGGAGAAAGCGTAGCAAATAATCCTTCTACAAAAATAATCATCAAAAACAGTCATCCACAACATTTTTGCCAATCAGTACTTTGAAAAATGAGCCATCACTTTTTGTGAAGATAATGGATGGGAATTCAATCTGTGTCACAGCTAAGGACAAAAATAAAGAAAAAAAGTCTTTGGAATACAAGGATTGCTGAAACCACAGAATGTGGACTTACTGTGTTGCAGCACAGAAACGGTCACAACTACATAGTTGCTTTTTCTTGTCCACACAGCCACAAATAAATCTTATTTTGCATGTAAGAAGAAAGCCTGGACGACAAAGTTGTACCAGCAGCGGCCTCAAGAGACTTTACTTGGTGCAACCTGGGTGAAACTTTATGAACAACGTTGGCAGGCAAATGAGTGCCAGTGAGTAGAACAAAACATTTGCAACGTGATTGATAATGATCTAGCCTTTTACAAGTCCCTGATCCACAAAGGAAGCAATCTGATACCGTTCAGAGGTGCTTTTACTAACAGAAACACACTCGGCAACAAAATAACTGGAAAAAATAATAAACAGTCATTAATGCAATTTTGTATGTTTACAATAGACTATGATTCCATGGCATTTATTAAACAGTTCTGAAGCAGCAAAGGTTCGAAAGTCCCATACACTGTATCTGCTTTCTGTTGCTGCACCCCCACAGTCATTAGTCATGGGATTTAAAAAAAAAAAAGGGTGTATGCAGTAGTCGTGTTTAACAGAGGTTACTCAAAAACAAATCTGGGGAGGACGCATAGTAGACTGTCAAGATTGTAAACATTATGTTATGCATCTCAGTGATGTCTTTATATGGCCATTAAGAAAAAAGAAAGAGAAAAGGCTTAAGAAAAAAAGGCTGCTTCAGCCTCTTTTGTCTGAGAAGATTGCAGTGGAGGGTATTTAAATACAGTGGAATACTTTACTTCACATCCATGCATTATTTGTACAGGTGGGTGAATTAATGACAGGATTCAAGATTCTTTGTTCAGGACATCGCTACTGTTTGAACCTCTGATTTAACACACTGTCTTTCAATCTTAGATTTTATGAATGCTGCTTTACTCTGGAATAAGATATATTCAAAAACTGAATGCCGCCTGAGATAAGCTAAGCTCAGCCACAAGAACGGACCTTTCTTGGTTAACATGGGAACAGACAGCATGGCCCACAAACCTGCCAGCTTCAGTCACAGCTGATACTATCAGGACACACATGGAGTTAGCTATTTGGTCTAGACACGGGGAGATTCCAGCTGTGTCCACCCTTGTCCATCTTCAATACCAGCAGAATATCGCAATACTGTCCTGTAGTTTAGAGTCAGATTCCAGAAGCCCTCCAAGTCAGAGCACAGTGGGCAGGGAGACATAGAAGATTTACTTTGATACCCAGGAATAACTGCACCACCTTGGTAGACTTTATTTCAAGTTTTGCTTCTGATTATAATTACTTGGTGATGATCACCTCCCCCTTTAGCTTAATTTGAAATGTTTCTGAGTTGGAGAAATGAATGACTGGAATTATCTGGGAAGAATGATGGGGAAAGGACATAAAAGAACTTTTGTTCTTTCAATTTTGTACTTGGCAGAAATGTTAAGAAAATATTGCCAATTAATTTTCCTCACAGTTGTAACCTGTGTAATTGTAACCTGTAACCAGCTAACCATAACGCCACTTGGTTCATATTAATTGCTGGCTGTTGTGACCAAAATATGATGTTACAAAGTCTGGAATACGGAAGGGAGGAGAAACATGGCACTATTTGAGTTGACTGCACATATCACTGCTCCTACTATGTGTTCTTTTATATCGCAAAAGGCTGGTACTGGGGTCTCAGAACTGGGCCACCTGTTAGGTACATTCATTTAGGATTACAGCAGGAAACCAAGTGGGAAGAAGGAATCCAAAACACAGAAGGAAAGTAAATTCTATTTGGAAAACAGCACGGGACAGGATAGAAGACTGGTGAACCTAACGATCTCATTCTCCTGCTGAGTCTCTCTCTTTCATGTACAACATCTTCCTATTTTCAACTCTATGAAAAAATCAGTATGATTACTTTTAAGAATCAGGCACTAGTTAAAATTCAAAAGTAGAAACAACATTAAAAAATGTACTTACTTGCCCAGACCTGAGGTCAGGGTTCTGTGGTGTTCTGCCTATACAGTGCATAAAGCCCCTTTAAGACAATTTAAGGTATACTGCTTATCATAGCTTGTCGGATTTCCATAATGCCTTCCACTATTCCAGATTCAGGAAGGTGAAACATCTTTTGATTAATGAAGGCATTGAAACCTCATAGTCCAAAATACGTGCTCAGTGTTAGCTCTTCCCCAGGTGACACTGATATTTCCAAACAGTATAGTGAAGAGTATGGTGAAATCTCTAGTATCTGAACCCTAGTTCAGCCATGCTGGACAGAAAACATCTGGCTTGATGTCTTCTCTAACCACTTTCTTTAGTCCCACTTTACTAGTCTTCACAAAGATAGCTGTATTTACTTTCCTCTGAGTAAGAAAGGCTTGTCTAGAACGGGGAAAAAAGAAGTCAAACTGACCAGCAAGAAAGGACAGTGGCTATAACCAAACTGATAATCGCAATACCACCACCAAAGAGAACTAAGAGTCCTACGACCTGCTATCTAGCCATTGTCTCAGCTATTCAGCATGTTTTGAGTGCACAAGCTTAATTTGATCTTGCACACATCATGAAAACAAATCTAAGGAGGGACCGCTATGCAGCTGAATCTTCAAGGGCAATCAACTTGTCGATCTACCAAAAAACTGCTCGGCCATAAAACCAATACAATCAATTTAATCTAATAAGATATGTTGGATTCTTTTTCTGCAGACCCTTATTCTTAGAAATAGTCTTTATGCATGTGAAAAATCCAGTGGTGTTTACCAGAAAAATGGTTTGCAGGACTGGGCAATAAAGGCTGAGATTTTCTTCGCAAACAGATAAATATTTGCACACTGGTACTGTGTGACCATCTACCCAAATATTATCTATGTGCATATAGAACAGAGCACATTTTGCCAGTTGCTTTGTTTTACCAGTTGTTGGAACCAAATATTCATCTCCCTCCCTTCCTTTTTAAGCTCTAATAGTCTGCAAGAGCAAAAACCACAGACTGTAATGATACCAAGGGTAAATATGTGATGCATGGGATCTTAATAATACTAAACACGTATACAGCACTTTATACATTCAGAGTGCTGTACAAACATAACTAATTAATCCTCACAGCAACCTGCAAGGTATGTAAGTACTATTTTCCAAAAGAGGGCCAAATCTGTTGCTCCTTTATACAACTGCAGCAGAGCTATACCCACTGATGGCAGGAGCAGCTTTAGTCCTGGAAGTCAGGTACAGTAGTCCTTCACTCAGCCAAGCTCTCATCTCACACACACCTCTCTTACACATATTTTGTCTTTCACTCTCACTCCTATTATTCCTTGAATGCTTAGCTGTGTTCATTATTACACTCCCATGCATATTAATACAACTGCAGGGAGATTCCATCATTTTACACTGGAAACTCGCACCTATTTTAGGGTGTATAAATGAATAAGGAAGCCCACCAAAACAAGTGGTTTCTTTACTTACACTACCAAATCAAAACTTCATAGTAATAACATATATCATATTTATTCTACTGAACCGACAGCACCCACTGCCTTTAAAAAAATTCCTAATTATTATTGAGTTTAAAAGTACAGAAAGCATAGAGTTGTGAGGATGTGCAAGGATAAGAGTACCAGTTAAGGTTTTATAAAATTTTTAACATATAAGCATTGAATGCTACAAGTATTTATTGAGGCTTCAAAGAAAAGACTAAAATTAATAACCAAGAATCATGCAGATTACAACATGGTGACTGCATATGCTGGAGGTACTGACCGTGCTTATAAAGCCTGTATGTGGTTAAAAAGCTCAAACTGAAACATTGATAAGGTTACATTAGCCATTAGCCAAAAAGCAATACCAAAATCAGATTTCTTTATTACAGTTCAAAACAGCCTAGCTTCATTAACACACACCCTGGTTGCATCGTTGTACAGCCAGAATGCGGGTGATCATGACTAACAGGTAATTACAAACGTATGGGATGCACTGAGAGAGAACCCACCCAAATCCAGAAAGGGCACAATTCTTACCATGCCACTATAGCCAAGAATAAGAAGCTGGCTAATGAGCATAGCTGCTGAAGTTTTAAATTAGGATGGCAGCTAACAGGGATTACTTGCTCACAAACTCCATGTGGCCCTGAAGAGGGCGGTGCCTACATAGCAGCTGGCACCATTTATCTGCGCAACTTTCTCTAGCCCTGAAAAACAGGCTGGCAGCCTTTTAGCTCTCCTTGCTCTCAGATGGACCTTTTTCGTCTTTTATGATCAATAGTCCCAGGAGAGACTTCAGAGGAAACGTTGGCCTCAAGTACTCAAAATACTCAAGAGTTAAGTCTGGCATTTTTAGAATACCTGCGGGTAGTCTGGCAAATCAAGTATCCCATATTCACCCATCTCTAATGATGATTATTATGCACCAACAGCTGTCTACAGTTCGATGGATGAGGATCTAATTGATCTCATTACCTCCCCCCATATAAAGTGAAGTGTGTTCTCACTCTATGGGTCTACAGATCCTATGCTGACTGAGGGCCTTGTGCTGAAGGCCTGGAAACAGTCTATTTGGAAGTGCTACTAGTTTATTTTCAGCTGGTCAAAATTCACAGAAACAAACATCTTGTAATATACTGTATAACCTACTACAACATGGCTTTTGTCTTACCAGTTTAATACTGAATAGCTCTGATAGCATTCATATGAATATTAATTTTGTAATAAAAAGCAAGAGACTGGTGTATTAGTTATGCGTTCTTTTGTTACTCTTAGTCTTTAATTATTATTATTAATGCTATTATGTCCAATTTCCCCTCACCTCACTCACCCTCACAGTCTCCACTGCAGTGCCCTATCTCAGGCAGCTAGCTCCTTCTGGAGCCAACAACAATGTTACTCAATTAACCCTCTGGCAGGGTGAGCTACAGTATATAAATGGTGTTGCTTCCTCTCCTGCAAGTCTCTGAACATCATTTCTGTCATGCTCTGTCATACAGCCAGGGATCCAAACCACTTTCTTAAACTTGCGTTGTCTGCCTAGCACTGCTGGATTCTGCTGGCTCATGACTGGCCTTGCATGTTGTTTTCCCTGCGTCAGATATAACTGAAATATTTATACACGGGTGCTCGTAGGAGATGGAGATGTATTTCAGATTTTAAAAGTTGCAGCACTAAAAAAAGAAAAGCTATTTGCAGAAACAAAAGGCCTGAGTCTACCTTTTCTAGATGGGTGTAAATCCTCTGTCTTTAATAAAGTTATACCTGATTTATAACAGTATGAGAGGAGATTCTGGCCCATAATATAATATAAAAAGCTGAGCTTTGTGCAGTTTGCGTTTTCATAAAGATTACTCCAATGTCACTGTGAAAAAGACCAATGAAAAATACCTATTACTCTGCAGCTATGCAACTGCCAAGTCCCTCTTGTTTTTCAAAGAATACCACTGTTCATTTGCTAGTCTACAGCAGATATATTTTTAACATAAAAACACTATATTTAATTGGTTATGGATCTCAGTTCTTTTAGCACTACTGGAAATCACACAAAAACACATTAGTACAGAGCAATTAGTGCAATGGCAGTAAACAACTAAGGCACTATTAAGCTGTGGGTGATTAAATAGTATTACTTCTTTATTTTTTATGATATTAGACTTAGAAAAGATTTTAAACATATATTCCCGTTAATATTAATAAATGATATGACAAGCAGGTGTCTTTAACTTTCTTAGAACAATTTTAGTCAGGGCACTTCCGTTTATAAGAAAGATTTTCTTTTAATGGAAGATCTGTCTCTTTATACAGTATATTGCACTATTTCTTATCTCACTACACTGGGACATTTATACAGTAATATTATTTAATGGGAGTTATGAAATCACACTCTGTTCCTTCGGAAAATAATACCCGTATCTCTACCACCAAGGAACAAAGAGCTACCCAACTCCCAAAATAATATGCAATTATTTATATCCGTGCAAGGAACAAATCGGGCACTATTTGACAAATTTACTACAATGGGCTATAACAAACACTATGATAAGTTAGCTTGAATGGCAGTAACCTTCAGGCAACATAAAAGACGAGAATCTGACCCAAGGACAGAACCCTTGTGGTATACCTTTTTAATCTGCCTAGCCCTCACAATCTCTCTGGACTCTGTACTTGTTTATAGATCATCCTCATGGTCTGGCACATCTTTTCCTCGGCATCTGATTAAGTTAACAATGTGCTGCTATTTGCATGCAGATTTGCCAGGCCTTTCTCTACAGCTGCTCCCAAAGACTTGGTCTTTCTCTGTAATGTGATAGCACAGCAGTCAGTAAATGCAATCTTTGTCAAACCCAGGTGTGCTCTTGATTTGGTTCTCATTCGTTCCAAGCAATTTTTCTTTCTGTAGCATTTATAAGGCTCTATTATAGTATAGCCACATCTGGAGCTAAAATTCTTCTATTAATTATATACTTTTACCACTATGAAGACAAATTCAGAGACAGCTACTAACATTTTTGTTGTTATTCTTTTTCCCTTTTTGACAGACTGTATTTTATTTCTGTAGAAATTTAATTTTTAAAGCAGTGTTCCTGATTTTTATTTCCATAAAAACAGCAATACAAGCATGAAATATAAATATTTACTATTTGTATTCTAAAATCATGCTATCAATACCAATACGAAGTACTAAGCTTTTTTTTTTTTTTTTAACCTTTCAATACTTTGCATACAAATATGATATTACTATAATGTGTCTGACTGTCTCATTAAAAGAGTTACAATCTACTTGGGAAAGAATGAAAGCGGTAAAGCAAAAACCAAAAAACTTACTCAGTTCCCTAGTGGATGCTGGTTCACATCACAGAATCACCAAACAATTTGTTCCCTCCACAGTCAAAAAGCAGAACAAAATTTGATCAGCATGGTGACTTAAATGCTGTATTTTCTTTGTGCAATGAGGGTAATTTTTCAAGATCAGGTTTGAAGTAGATTAGTGCAGAAATATGAGCTAAGCCTTCACTCTTATCATCTGAGTATGGATAAAGGATGTATTCACCCAAGAGCACTGCAAGTTATTTTCTAAGAAAAATTCTTCCTACCTCTTTTTTCTTGTGAATACAGAGATCATCACAATGAAGTAATACATGGAGACTAGCAAACAGTTTTGATAAGTGAATATTCACTGTGTAAATGTACATTTAAAAGGAAATATTAGAAACTGTATTTCTTACTTCTAAATCTAATTTGTGATCCAAAAGGTAGGCTTCTTTTCTAGGTAAATACTTGAGCATTAGGAGAGGTCAGTGTGCTTTTAGATTACAGAAGCACTACAAAGAAATACCAACCTCCTCACACAGTGAATGAATTCCATCTGACTAAATCTTCTTTAGGAGGTCTCCTCTAACCTCTGGTCAAGTAAGGTTAACATGGACACAGTAGGCTGAGATCCTGACTTTGCTATGCATTCTCTAAAACAAGACTACAAATGACAAACTTTTTTTTCTTAATCACATTTCTTCATTTTTGCTTTCATTTGATTTTTTGATATGTTTGTATCAATATTAAAATAATGTAAATGTGCCATGCCTGGGCAGCTACATTCACTAAAGCACTGAAGATTCCTAAATTATCTTTCTTTAGTAAAATTAAGAATTGAAATCCTGAACTAGCTTTCTGCATGAAAAAGAAAATGTAGCTGTAATGTTCCTCAAGGCCAACTTTTTAAACTATTCTATCGAGGAATAAGCTTTCATTTATTTATAGCACATTCTATCTTTCTGAATCACTTATGTCAGATTATTAGTTTGGCCTTAAATACACTCCTTTGCATGCACACGCAGACACACATGTACATGCACATACACAGACACATTATATACACACACACACACACAAAAAATGGTAAAAAAATTAAAAGTAAGGCAGAAGCTGGTAACCAGATTACATCACAGGTTACGATGGAAATAAATAAAAGAAAATATATTTTGCTTCTATAGTATGCTATTTTAGTGGTGATGGTCTGACTTTTGGCCCACACACATATGCCAATGGCAAGGCTAACTCTAGGGACTAACAAAAAAGAATGTGTGTTCACAGCTGTACAGTACACCAATACAGATTACATGTTTTCAGTGTTGCGGCCACAACAGAATGCTAATTAACATACTGGAGTGATGAGAACGGCTGTAAGGGCCTTATTGTTCCATTATTTCATGCAGCCCAGCTGCCTTTGTTTATGTCACTTATCCTCTCGTGCCACAGGTTTTTACTCCAAAAATACTATCCCAATACAACGTTAATATTTAAAAAACAAAGAGGTGGCAGATTGTCATTTTTGTGTCAGTCTCAAACTGCAGAACTGTTAAGCTGTTCTGGTTCGGTATTTAGAAATAATTTAACAGCCATATTCAGACACTGCCTGCATTCTAACATAATGGCTGAATACTTGAACCAAGCAAATGCATAACTATCCTGACATCACTTATGAGATTTAGATTGGTCAGTTAATGGAAGTCTTTACCAGAATCAATACCATAACAGCTTCTTGAAATGAACGTGATTTTTTACACAGAGTGCTGTGAACAATAAGTACAGAAATATCCTACCTTTGTATACAGCACAAAGGAACTGGGATTTGAAATTAAGAAGCAATTACAGTTTTTTGCAAAGTAATGTTACAGTTGATTATTAGAAATAAACACATGCCAAATAAGCACCTTTTAATAAATAGCTGGAGAATATTAAAATTCCACAGTCCTATTATTCCTTTTTTTCCTACTTTTTTAACAGCCATTTTATCTGCTAGCCTGGTTATCATGTTGCTGTTAAGGATTAATATTGATAATTGTTGCCAACAATGGTAAAATATCACAGAAAAAGACTTTTTATGAAAGAGATGTAGCCCTATCTGACTGTAAGTAATATTAGTTATGTCTGCTGCTTTGACTTCTTTGATTGATTTATGAAAAGAGCAATGTTAAATACCATTATTAGTCTTATTTGTATTACAGAAGTGCCTGTGATGTCTTAGCAGATATTGGCCAGATTCTGATCTAGGACTCTGCACTATAGCTAGGCAGAGAACAGCTTCCTCGTATAAAAGGAAAAAAAAAGTCCCTGTCCTAAACAGCTCACAACTTTCAGCTGTGATTCTGAAAGCAT
Source organism: Struthio camelus (assembly GCF_040807025.1). Lineage (NCBI taxonomy): Eukaryota > Metazoa > Chordata > Aves > Struthioniformes > Struthionidae > Struthio > Struthio camelus. Next base: position 14,114,810 of record NC_090951.1, read on the forward strand.
TTATGCATCTGAATAGAGGAATTCACCTACGAGGCCCCATTGACTTTAGTGAAACAATGCTGCAGGCTAAGTTTACTCGCAGGTTTCAAGGAATTCGTAAGGTTTGAATAAGGTGCAACAAGTGTGTAAATTAGTGTGAAAAAGTGTGAAACAAGCAAAAGGAAAAAATCAGGAAAAGCAAACCAAGATACTCATGTAAGAAGTTTAACGCACAGCAACCTAGTTACAAATCTAAGTTTCTTTCCTTTGTTATTTGGTATAAATAAAAAGGAAATGTTAATGATAAAGATGTTTCCAAACAATTTATTCCATCAATAACGTGTAACTGCTGTCAGAGACTGAACTTGGCAAAAGCCTGAAGTGTTAATGGTGCATTTCTTCCTTCCCCCCCCCCCAAAAAAAAATATATATAGTTTGAATTTCTGAAGTTTAGCTTTACTAACAAATGGGATATAAGCTAACAAAGTACCTGTCACCTAAGACACACACAGCTCACAAAATATCATGTCAGAAGAAGTCTTCCCAAAAGAGTATCAACTCCCTAATCAAAGACACATTGTTGTTAATCATGAAGTATACCAAAATCCTGAAAACATCCAATTGAGTGAGCAACCCCTATAGTTGCTTTTTAATGAGTTTAACTGGTAATCTCAGATAAACGTAGAACTGCTTGAAGTGTCGCTCTTATGAAAGGCAGTAATGAGAGGATTTAATGTTTTCTACAACCCACACAGCTTATAACAGTGAACATGCCACAGGTGTGTTACAATCTAATATATGGTAGTTTCTCAGCTATGACCATTCCCCTACCGAGGACAGAACATAGATTTTTTTAATTGGATCCAGGAGCTAGCTAAATTACCCAGCTGCTCTTTGTTTAAGCCCCCAGCTAGTTTATATACCAATAATAATAAACTTTCTATAATAGCAACTCAATCTATTATGGTGTTTCTCTCTCAAACTAAAAGTGGGCCATTTTTACTTCAACTACATTCATTGATGATGCTGCAGGATTTGTTCCATCCTAAAACTCTTAAAATAGTATTAACAGATACAAGTAAATGCTTAATTAATGGAGTTTTATCTTTTGGATTTTCTTCCAATAGAATTATCTGCTATCTTATCATACATGCACACAATAATACTGTAAGTTTATCAGTCTGAAAATCATTGGAAAGTTGGCTTTTTATTCATGCTTATTTACCACATCAAAGCAACATTCAATCACAGCCATAAAATGAAGTACTGATGGTGCCTTCTTAATAAATTTTGCCTGCTGCAATTGTATCACAGAATCACAGAACGGCTGAGGTTGGAAGGGACCTCTGGAGATCATCTAGTCCAACCCCCCTGCTCAAGCAGGGTCACCAAGAGCACATTGCCCAGGATCACATCCAGACGGGTTTTGAATATCTCCAGCGAAGCAGACGCCACAACCTCTCTGGGCAACCTGGGCCCAGTGCTCAGTCTCACTCACAGCAAAGAAGTTTTTCTTCATGTTCAGATGTTCAGATAGAACTTCCTGTGTTTCAGTTTGTGCCCACTGCCTCTCATCCTACTGCTGGGCACCACTAAGAAGAGTCTGGCCCTGTCCTCTTGACACTTTCCCTTCAGATACTTATACACATTGATTAGGTCCTCCCGAGCCTTCTCCAGGCTGAACAGTCCCAGCTCCCTCAGCCTTTCCTCATAGGAGGGATGCTCCAGTCCCTTAAATATGTATGTACTAAAATACTTCCCTCCAGATAATCCACTCATGCATTTATTTAAAAAAAAGGAAAATAAGATCGTTTAATTCTAACAATCAATTACATAAAATTGTTTACTGTATGTAGTAGGTGTGTTGCTTGAGCTGTAACAGTCTAGTCAAAGAATGACAAGCGTTATACAGAGATGTAATCGCTTTTATCAGACTAGCCAATATAATTGGGGGGGGGAACACATACAAGATTTTGGGATCACAAAAAGGACTTTTGTGCTCTAAAACTTAACGGTTTTTCCCCCTGTGATATCTGTTGGTCTACTAACATGTTACATTTCCATAAACCTTGTCTTTCTGAAAATACATTATAAAAATCATAAGACTTATACTTTAAAAAATATATACTGAAGCTTACACTGTGACTTCCTTGAAGATGAGGAAAAAAATATCAGGACTTCAAAGGGACTGGACTGCTTGTATTGTTTCTTACATCTTAGATGAATTGACTTTCTTCTTTTAAACTTAAGTTTATGAAACTTTATTGAAATTAATGTCTTGTTGCTTAGGCTGATAAAAATAACAGCAATAAGGCACTTAAACACCAATAATTTGATTATAAGGGCACATAAATAGATATTCATATAGCTGCTGGGCATAGTGCATAAGTAACTTCAGGTGCAAACCATAAAACACTGCAGTGTGTATGTAAGCAGTCAACTACAAGAAAAAAATTCAGTCACGTTTCAAAATATATCCTATCTGCATTTAATTAGGCATTTAACTTAAAATTATTCCCATTCTCACTGTAGATTTAAAATCACTTTTAGAGCTGAGTTTGCTGAAGCCTAAGAATTTTGTAACAGTAGCTCCAAACCTGTAACAAAATCTTGCCATTTTTTCCTAGGAGCTGCAAGACTCTCCTTCATTATGCATCTATAACTACAGCTATTACACACACACACACACACACACACACACACACATATACAGGCTTTATGTCCACAGAATCTTTTGCTCTACAGATATACATATTTTCAAAATAACCTTCAAAAAACTTCTGGTTTTCTTATAGTCCCTCCCAGACAATCCTTAGAAAGAAAAAGACTTAGCTTGAAAATCCTCACTTGGAGCAAAACAGTCCAGGCACTATATAGCTGTCACAGGTTGACAGCTTATTGTGTGGAGATCATACCTTCCCACATAAAATCCCATGGGAAAGGCCTGGAGGGAAAGAAATCCTAATGTGATCCATCCAACTGAGCAGGGTAGCAGTTGCCTTCTGCTGCTGAGACTAAGCTAGCAACCTTGCCAAGCCTCTCACGTTGAACCCCATACTTGCCTCTCCTCCCTCCGAAACATCCCCAGAACACCTCTGCCTCTCACTATGCCCAAACCTGGGGTGTTTCCCCTGGTCTGTGCCATCATGTGCCACACATACAGCAGTCAGTTTGATCTACGATGAGCTAGCCATTTGCAGTGTATGTGTGGTCATGGAGCAGGAAATCAGCTACGATGCAGCACAGAGGAGCTCCACTGGAAAGCACAGTCTCCACTAACAACCCAGCATGATGGCCCTCTCCTCACCAGCAAAATTCATAGCCACTCTACAAGAGAAGCAGATAGCAAGTCAAGGACATCTACACAGGGGCTTTGTGCCTCCACGCAACCTCTAATCCAATTACAGCCATGCTTTCATGGATTACTTAAGAGGCTCCAAGAAAAAGATGGCTTACGGCTTGAGCTGCATTTCTTTCCCCTGGTCTTCACAGACTAGGAATGGATGATTGCTGCTTCCCATAGCTCTGTTCCCACCTTTCCCTTTCCCCTACCTGTCAGCCTCTATTCCTTCCCCCCAACAATGCTCCATCATCAATCAGCTCTTGAGATGCTTGCCAGAGATCTACTTTGTTCTGTGTCAGTTCCAAGTGGCTGTACATAATAAGAACTTTCATTCCCATGCCTCGGCTTTCGGCCTGGGAAACTGAATCCTTCATGCTATCATGCTTCTATACTGTCCTCAGATTGTGTAGAAATGCTTCCACAGTCGTCAAAAAAAAAAAAAAAAAGGTGGCCTGTTAAGAGAAGCTAGGCCCTCCATCTGAAAGGAAAGGGTTTCCCACATCAGGATTTCCTCCCTCTCTGAGGAAGAATTTGTGTTTCAGCCCCCCAGTGCAAAAGGTAGGATTTATAGACTTAAAAAATATGAAACTTAGAGCAGTCTAAATCTTTCAGAGAGAACCCCAAGGCCAAGTGAATCTCAGAGCTGAATTTTGTAACAGGAAATATTCTGACCACGCTCACCACACACCGGATGACCCTTGGCAGGCATGTACTTTCCATATCAAATTGCAGGAAACTTGATGGCTTCATCTTTAAGTAAGTTTTGCTTAAGTTTGGGGTTCAAGAGAACCTAAATTTCATTACACACGAACTACAGAAGTACAGTGAGCCTGACATGAACTCAGCAATATCACACTGCTGAATTTCACAAGGCGGTAGTTTAACCGCTGATGTCCAAAGCCCCATTCCCTCTAGCCAGCGCCCACAGCACACCCAAAGCACGCGCTATTAATCAACTAATGTAAACCCTGTTATGCCTTATTATATTACAGACATTGGATTTCTCCGGATGGTGGGATGATCTAGTTGCTTCAGAGGCATATTTTTAAAGAATCTTCTGCTTTAGTTAGGGTGAATTTGTGAATTTTTAAGCATGAAACTTGCTCCAATTGTTTATGTTATCAACTGGCATTACCATAAAACTCTCATTAATGTATATGAAGTTATCCTTTCAAATACGCAGGTCTGACTTATACAGAGATAACTTTCTGAATGCTCAAAATCCCTTATTTGAAGAACAACAACAAAATAATAAGATATAATAATTATTATAGCAATAACTGCTTAGTATTTATAGGATAAAAGTGCTTAAAATACATTAACTAATTACTGCTCACAACACCCATGTGAGGCAGGAAAGTATAATTATCCACATGCTACAGATGGAAAACTGACAATGTGAAGCTACCTGCCTTTCTGAGACATGCATGAGGAAAAAAAATCATCTAAAGCAAATTCATCAAAAACCAACCCTACATGGGAAACCACAAGTACAATGGTCACACAGATTTAGCTTGCTCCCTGTGAGCTCTGGTGCAGTGAGTATCATGGAAAGAAACAGTGAGAGAAGTGTGAAAAAGACACACGTACTTTGTGTCTAGAAACCCTGTGCACAGAATAGACAGAGACGGTTGCACAGACTGTTAAAGGCAGCCTGGTTATTTAAGCTTCATGCCTTTTTCTAGAATGTAGAGTGAGTGAATAGTAAGAAAGAGCCAGGATTGGAAGCCAAGTGGATTTTGCAAGAGGAGGACACTTGTATTCAATCCAACTGGATATACTGTTTTTGCAGCACAACCTTTGACCATATATTTAAGATTCAAATGAAACACTTTGGATTTACTATTCAGATAGGCTGGATCCTTGCACGTGGTACACTTTGACAATAGCTCACTTAGATTTTCCCTGTAAGACTGTTAGCTCAGCCCTGTACAACCAAGA
>NC_090951.1:14125072-14127572 GCF_040807025.1 Struthio camelus
AAATAGCACTGGGCTTACAGTTAGCTGTTTGTGCTAGGTTGCTCAGTTATATGACCCAAACCTGTCAAGCGTCATGAAGCCATCTACTAATTTCCAAATCTCAGGACAAGCAGGTGATCTAGGTATGCTCAGCATGTCTGAGGCATTCCAGACATTTTGGATTTACTGTGCATACAGAGACGGATCTATCTAACACGCGCAATGAGGCTGATATAGCTGGGGTGCAAAGCATTTGCTGCATACTCACATATTAATTACACATGTACAGCAGCTTTGTGAAGACATGCATCAGACCTGCCAATGTGGATATATCTGATGTACGTCACCTCTACCTGAGCACCTGAGCAGGAAGTTAGTTTACAGGCTCTTTTTCAAAAAAAGACTTAACTTCTCTGACAAAATTCTTAATTCTTTTAAAGTCTGGTACATGGGGCAAAAACTGTCATTTCCAGGCCTTGCACAGGTCTTGGAGCCATCCTGTTCAGAATTAGCTCAGCAATATATTGCAAGATATAGGCATACCCTAAGAATGATATTTAAAATAAATTAAAATTATAATGTATTTCACAAGCATTTCTGAACAATACAAATCAGGCTTAATCTAAATAAGCCATATATGACCGCTGTGAATTTATAAATGACACCACACATCAATAAGTTAAATACTTAAGCAGTAAATTCAAAGATAGAATGCCTTTCCAAATTTTAGAAATAAATCTGCTAGGTTCCATTATATTACACATTAACAATATAAATATTTTAATATATTGTAAAATGTATGTGTTCAATGACTCATGCTAGGTTTGTGTGCTGTGGACAACTGTCTTAACAACAACGTTTATATGGTCATAACTAAGTTTTTAATTTAACACCCCATTAAGATGAGGTGAGAGGATTCACACCTCTGTCAGTGCTATTGTTTCATGTCCATCTCCATCTGGGTGCAGATTCAAAAAGACAGCATTCGCCTGATTTATAGCACTGTCAGCTTGGAAGGGAGAACCACTTGCTTCTCTTCACCCATGCACATACAATCAAAATGCAGGTGTGCATGCCATTGTATTTTGTTAATGGCACATCACTCACTAACCTGTAGTAAACACTGAATGAGCACAATAATGGTATTTTCATTAGCTAGAGGCATTTCTAAATTTAGATTCCTACTACATGTTTAAGTAAAGATAGATATACTAAGTTAAAAGCAACGGTTTTGTTCAAACTAACAGCAGAAAGTCCAAAATTTTACCAAGATAAGAATGTACCTATATATAAAATGAAATTTGCTGATAAGTTAATATCCGTGGATTTCTTGTTGTCTCACTCTGCCACCAAGCCTTTCCAGTTTGAAGGCAGAAGTAGGTATTTAACATATTACAGTACAGCCTCAGCCACGCCAGAGCAAACCCCACAACTTCCTCTTCTCAACAAGAGAGACAGTCCTGTAAGATGCAGCACAACTTCAGCTCTCACTGACACCAATGAGAGCTGTGGAAACTCAACACCTATCCTGACTTGGCCTTCAGGCAGGGCTCTTTGTACTAAAGATCAATCCTACTCCGTTTCTGACACTTGCAGTCTTCTGACAGTGAAATAGCCATAATTCAGTTGCCTAGAGCTGCAGCCATGAAAGGCAGGGAATAAGGCAGCGCACATCCACTGTGCGGAGTAGGATCCCACTATGCAAATGCTTCTCATGCATCAGCGAGCGCAGAGCCCAGAGGGTCCACTGTTACTTGTACCTGCTGGTTCTGGCCAGGTCCTGGTCTGGCCCCATAAACTTCCTACAATCGAAAGACAACAGCAGCCGCAGGGAATGGTGCCAGAGCCTCGGAGAAGTGCTCTGCCCCTCCCCGCTCAGGCGCCTCTCAGTTCAGCTGCTCTAGAATCTAGCATGAGAATTTTGTCTTCTGCATAATATGGGAAATTTGTCTCCAATACTAATTTTGCCCCTTCCAAATGCAGAAACCTCAGAGCGTTAGCAGTGTGCAGGTGACGGGTCTATTCATAAGAATACTAGATTTTGCCTCTTTTCCTGGGTCTCAGAAAATCTACATTGTTGAGTAGCTTGTTACTGAATCAGGCACTTATTGTATGTACAGATTACATAAACAAGAAGGTCAATTTTGTTTCAAACCTATATGAATACGGTTCTGGGACTGAATTAACTACTGATTGAAAAGTTACACATTTTCAGCTAGCTAATCATATTTTATTTCACTGCATACAGACAGCAGTGCAATGAAATTAGCTGTTTGTTTGTACATTTTGGAAAACGTTTTAACTTCAAGACTATAGGAAAAAATAAGAAAAGTTTAATGTATGTCCAGGTGAGATTGCTCAGGTAAAAAAATCAGGTGATAACAACCGAGCATGGCTCAACAGAAACTAATAGTTGCTTTCTCCTGATTTTTGACCATAAAGCATGATCATCCTTTCTCCATCATGAATTTGTAGTTTTAAAGGCATAGCCTCAGTTCTTATAGTCTACGAACAATTCCAG
>NC_090951.1:14132572-14135072 GCF_040807025.1 Struthio camelus
GCCGGCGGTGCTGGGCACCTACCGGTTTTTACAAGAGGGCACTCCTGCCAGGGCCGACGCCGTTTTCTTCAAACGCGCTCGCATAAAACATTTACTTCAACATATTCTTTACGATCGCTTTATTCTCGCCACCAGTTACTAACTTTTCTTTACTGTCTTACTCAGTCCTCCCTTAAGAAAACCTCGAGGATCATATCTTGGCAAGAGACCACATTGTAAACAAAAGCACCAGGGCTTAACCTTGTTCTCACTGAATTTAATTGCAAAACAGACCCAAGTTTGGCCCCCTAAGAGTCCTGCGAATCACACTTGAGAAATTTCACACAAAATGCTTCAGGTATTTTAACAGATTTCAAATATACTGAATGCTTATCCTTACAGTAACAGTGAGGGGGGAAAAAAAAAAACGACAAAACACATCTGCATGTCCACGCGCAGTAAAAGGAAAAGAAGAGGGAGGACATTTGCCTGCTGGTCCTCCGACACCTCAGCAAGCTGCGCCGAGAGAGCCCAGCAACGCGCCCAGAGCTCGTCCGTCCCGCAGCCCGCGGCGGGGCTGACCCGTCGAGCCCGGCCTTCGCCATCCTCCTCGGAGGAACCCACGGCAGCCCTCCTGCTGAGTGGTAACCTGACATATCTGCCTCTCACCACTCTGAACCTGAACGTGGAGGAGGGCTGCTTTGGGCACAGACGTTTGCCACAACCTTCTTCAGAAGGTTTCATGCAAGCCCGAATTTGTGAAAGTATCCTGTACCTCCAAAGTATCTTATAACTTCTCCCGTCTCCCCAGCTTTCCACCGCAGAGAGAATGCCTCTGCTGCTTCTAGGGAACGCCTTCCATGAGCAGCTGTGCCTTTTATGACTAGCCAGTCTTGGAAAAAATCAAGATTTAAATTTTTTTAAGGTATTGTATATTACTGTATTGCTGTGCACATGCAAGCATCCCGTGCAAACGCCACATCAAGCACATAAAACCAGTAAGGATTAGCTCTACTTTCCCTGTTCTCATCTATTTCATTTAGCCTAACAGTCTTCGGAACTAGTTGGCTGTGTTGTTACCACTGGCAATCTCATTCTCTAGGTCTGAGATCAGCCAAAAGCATTTCTATCATTGTTTTGTAAAATCTGATACTTTTGGTTTACTAAAGCAATATTATTTGCTAGATTGATGACATATGTTTGTTGTTGGTATATAATACACATATTGTTCATTTTATCAGGGTAAATCAAGCTATACAAACAGCTTCCTTCTGCATCTTCTTCATTAGCTGGAAGTCTTTAAGTTTGGTCCCGTAAATCAGCTGAGCTTGGAACAAGGCTAGAGGGGAAAGGCAGGGATTTAGTACTTAAGTCACTTTGCTAGTCCTAAATCCTGGGACTAATCTGTACCAACTGAGACATCAGGACTGCTTCTAACTCTAATTTTCCACCAAGAGTATCCCAACAGCTTTCAACTAAACAGCTAGCTAAGGCACTTCGAGCGATGCTGTACAGCAGCGCCAAACTCCGTAGGATAAATGTCACACACCGACTTTCAGGATACCATGTTCTTCAGGCGTTCCCAAGTTAATGTATTTAAACTTTGCCTCAGATAGCTAGGCAAACTGCGACAAGAGTAATGACTCTTGGACAGTCATGTCTACAAACAACACTACGTAAAACCAGAGAGTTCGAGGAACAATTCATGAGACGTGTCTTTTGCTGCTTTAATTTGACCGAGCAATGTTCTTTTTCTCTATGCCCTACTAACTAGATGTGAATTAGAAGTGCATGTTCTACCGAGATGTTATCTTGCAAAGTATTTTAAATAAAAGTTGCAGCCTCCTGCCTGCTATTTACCTCCATTATCACTGGCTCCCTTCCTAGAACTAAACTGCTAGGCATCAAAAGTCACTGTTCTATGTCACTGGCTTCCGAATACTTTTCTAATAGATTATTAAAACTTAGTTCTAAGCAATGAAGCAGTTTTTACTCCTTTTGGGTAAAACATTTATTCTTTCTTTAAAGGGGAGTTTGATATATAACCTCATCTAAAGAATGTCACGTCAGTTGTAAGTTAGTCACAGATACAGCTGTGCAGATCATGTTTCCTCTCAATACTAGAAACTTGTCAACTGCCTGTCTTTTACCCGTCCTTCCCCCTTCAACTGTGCCATATTCAGGCTTTCTTGTCTTTGTCTGCTAGCACATTCCCAGATCCATCTTTCTTTACGTACATGCTCATCAGACAGACAGTTTCACCCCCTCCATTAGTGTCATCGGTCTTGACTATTGTATTTCTGCAACCACCTTGTGTACAACCTACCCAACTTGCACACAAGATTATCATCCTCTCATTCTTTAAAACCTCTATATTGCTGACAGGTAACCAGGTAACTAATGGATGAGTTAAAATGCAGAACATCTAAACGTTTATACAGAGCAGGATTGGGATAACGTTCTATAAAGGCTTTTGAGGAAAGATGTGAGCAAAATGTGTAAGAATGGTAACTTTGTGAAT
>NC_090951.1:14140072-14162572 GCF_040807025.1 Struthio camelus
TGCATAAATACTCTGCGTATTCTGAAGAAAAGAAAAACTCCAAAATGTAACTAAGGACTCGCTATGAATTGTTTGTTACATACTCGGTGATTCTTCTTTTTTATCTCTTTTTTTTCCCTTAAACTACCTTTACATAAATGGAAAATGAAATTCTATAATTACTGATGCCCTGTCTGGTGGATTAGTTAATTTTTAGGCAAGCTACAGGTTGTATCTAATGCAAATATTATGCAAAATAAATAAATGAATAAAGTTACTAAAACATGATAGACATCATTTTAACAAAACATTTCAACTCTGCTGAATGCTTATGTTCTGTCAGCTGTGTCTTTCTGTGTCTCTTTTCCAGCCCATATTTAAAGTACATACATACCTTCACCCAGGTGAGTAGTTCCCACTGAACAAAAGAGGAGCCACAGTTGCTAAGCACATTTCTTGCCTATGACTACTTGAGTTATCCCAAACATTTTGCACATCCCAAACCATGGCCTGCTTTTCCCAGCTCAATTTTTTTTATTTCTGAGGATTTTTCATTGTTGTTCAGTGTTCAGAAATCTTAATCTTTAGAGAAATTAACTAAGATAAAGAATGAAAAAAGAAAGAAGAGCAAGTACAAATTTAAATGAGCTCAAATGCCTTGTGCCTAAGCACAAAGTACGAAATACAAAGTATGGAAAAGCAGTCTCCTGGTAAAGATGAAAGATCCTGAGTTATGTAACTGGAAAACAGAGAACTGACACTTAGCAGCAGAAACAAGGTGGATAAATCTGGCTGGTCCACCTACAGTTTTCTTTCTGAAAGCACTAATAAAGTGGAGAGGGGTTATTTTTTAAGCAGCCCTTGGAGTGTTCCAGCTCACTACTGTCAGCTTCAGATCTCAAATGTAATTTGATTTATAATTACATTTTAAAAACTAGCATTAAAATAACATTAGAGGGGTCATAATCTGAACTTTTTAATAGTTAGGCACGTAGTGTAAATTTTGAAATGCATCTCCAACATGATTCATCTGGAACATATTCTGCCTGAAATTCTTTCTTCCAACCACTTAAGTACTCTGCTGAAAGTTGGTTTACCAAGCAGCTATCGTAGAACCCTGTGTTTCGATTTTGTTCTCAAATGCAGACCGATTGAAAGGTACTGCCAGACATTAGTCAGTCAAAGTCTATTATCGCATTATAGTCAGGTCCATGTCTGTAAACACTAATTGGTGAGTACATGCTCAGGAATCTAGGATTAGGCCTCTACATTTAACACAAGGTCATCAGGTTCCTTGTAAAACCAAACTGGCTCCATTGCTCCTGAATTCTAGTGTGGCTTTAATTTTTTTAGCCTTTGTGATAACAAATTGGCTTAGGAAAGTTGACTTACAGAAACTACTCAAATAGGTAAAATCATGCCTGTGCCAGCCAAAACACATGTATGATGAAAAAAACATTGGTCCCAACAACTGTTAATACATGGGTCAGCTGAGTCACAGACAACTAACTAGTGTACAATGAACTTTGCAGTATTGTGCCTGTAGCTGCAAGCCTGTCAACTCTTGAACACAAGGCAAGGCTCAGATGGACAGAGGCTTGCTGAAAAAACTGCCTTGTACTCTAGTCCGATCTTCTGATAAAAAAACTTCCCAACTAATCAGTTCCGCACTGGTGCCTAACTACAACTTTAGAGGCAAAAGACACATAAGCAATTCAGTTTCTGAACAACAGTGCTGAAGTAAATGATCTAGTAAAAAAAAATGGCTGTGCCTTAAAACCAAGTTTGAAATTTTACAGGCTCTTACTCCGTAATTTGTACTTGAGCCTTCTGTTATTTTTAAACAAATCTAATTTCTTACAGCTGTGAAATTTACATTTTAAGAGTGTCTAGTGGCCATGTGCATTAATTACTTTATTGTAATATTTTAATGAGTTTGGGGTTCAACTCTGGAAGAATCCTGCTGAATCCTTGTTTCCCCACAGAATTACACTAGAACCTGATCCAATCAAAACTTCACGCACCCAGATCCAAACGCCGATGGACTTGCATGTTAGTTTCAGTTGTTTTGTAAAGCCCCTGAACTTTAAAACTGGCTCCAAATTTTAGAACTTCTCACCAAACTAGACCTATCCCGAGTTAGGAGCAGAACTAGACTTTTTAAAAGTTTGTACTTAGAACTGAACTTCATGGCTGACCCTGTTCTCAATGGAAACATTCAGCCAAATGCAAAATTTTCAGTTATGACAGATAACATTCAGATCAATGTAGCTCTTAATGACATTCATGCAACACTGCAAACACTTCTATGTTAGCACTTATGATATGAGAACGTTTAGGGCCCAAAGATTAAACACTCAGAGAGCACCTACATTCACCAGACAGAACAGTTGAAAAGCTTTAAATATATATACTTCTGCCATAGTATTCCCTCTATGAATTTTGGCAGTTTGTGTTGTCACTAAACGATTTCTTCTTCATCTGTGAGTGGATGCATAAATAACTGTGAGCTAGCCAAGTCTAACATGAACAGAGGTGAGAAAGGCATCACTGGTAAATGGCTATTTGAGCATAAGCATTATGAGTTTTAAGGGGGAAGGATTTGGGAGATGGTATGTAAAATGAGACTGTTTTTTCAGGCTGTTCTTAGCCAGGACTTAGTTTCTGGGCTTGCAGTTTTCCAGGTATAACAACTCATCTTGAGGACTGAGCCAGAAACCTCCTGACCACTGAAGGTCTCTGCAATTTGAACTGAAGTGATAAACCTCTTTGAAGCATCTAAATGCACTTTAGTTCTCTATAAATAAGCTAAGGATGCAAATATGTAACACACTGAACAACAGGTTGAAGTGCAAATACAAATAAATATAGGAAAAGTGCAATGGTCTGTTTGCTTTACTTGTCTGCCAACAGTAAGAGATTCATCAGTTGTCAAGTGCAACCACACATACTCCCACAAACACAGCAGTGTTTGGAAATCTGACCATTTATGTCCAGAACTCTCACCCCTCTTTGCTAGGGGTGAGGATCTAGAAATCTAGAATCATAGCTTCAATGAACTACTCAGCTTTTAAAAAAGAGTATTTTTAAACCACTTACAATAAGAGCAACAGTTATTATTCAGTACATGCCTTTTATCAGATTGAAGATAAACTTTATTATAACTGGTGGAGATGGTATCAATGATTTGTGGTCTATGAGAATTCTGTAATGAGAAATGGTAATCTGTCTTGGGGCAAACAATATTGTTCTGTTTACTATGCAATTAACAATATTAAGTCAGATTCTATAACTGATAGCTGAAAATAGGGGTGGTAGGAAGAAACTGGAAGCACTGGAAACTTTCACAGGACAATTATCTGAGGAACTATAAATTATTTATGGCCTGACATTCTCTCTCTTACTCACAAAAACGTTCCTCACTGCTCCGAAGATGTTCACTGCAAAAGTATTCAGATTGCAAGCAGTGTGAGGCAAAGCCAGAATCTCTCCTTGTCACAATTACTGAACATAGAAGAACTGCATAGTAATTTCATTATCAGAAGAGCAGCAATAAAATCAGAAATAGAAAACCCCCAATTTTACCTTGGAAAAGGTATGGTAATGAACTAGCAAGTGTGACAAAAAGGGACACAAGAGCAGCTTTCTGCATGCTCTCACTTTTAGTGTAAAATAAAGGCAGAGTACTTCCCCTGCTTGGAACTTCTCAGCTTTTATAGACTGAGTTCCATACCTTTGATTTTTGAAAATGATTGAAACACTGTACTTCTTGTTTACTCTTAACTCAGCCTTAAGCAACTGCCATATGGAGCTGCAAACACTACAGACATAACAGAAATGGTCCTTAACTAACGGTCAGAGTAAATTGTATTGGGAGTCAAGTGGGGCCACTTTCAAGTAGCTGTTTAAGACACGGGATGACCGATAATGGAGTTTCACTGTAAAACAATGCAATTTTTACTTTACATTATGAAATACAGAACTGTAAATACAATTGACCACAAAAATCTCACTGACTTTTTCCAGTCTATTCCTTAACTGTATACATGCAGTCCAGCCCTTTTAGCTCCGATTCCACAGTGGTAATAATTTTGTGGTTATCTCAATAGGAACTGAGGCAGAGCTATGGCACAGAGTTTTCTCAGCGACCAAGGAAGACCTATAAATTGTTATAGTCTTTCTTGCTAAATCAATCTTTAAAAAAAATAAATCAAACTATTGCATTCTTAAACTAGCTAATTCCATGTGCAGCTCTCCAGAAACGTGGTGCTCCATGGAGAGCACCATTGCACCCAGCAGGCAGAAGCCACATTTAAGACAGCATGACACACCAGTGCTCTGGCAACCAGGATGCTACAAGAAGCGGCTGCTTCTGACAGCCTCAGAGACCCTCTCCTGCACCTCTAGCCCTTAAGAACTGGTGCCTTAAATCTCCATATACCATTGAATAATAACGTCTGGCTGATCCAGAGGGGTAGCGGCTTATTCTACCTTTGTTCTCTGCCTTCTTTAAGACGAGCAATGAATGACACCACAGCAGGCATAACCCTACAAGCACAAAAGCTAACAAAACTGTAGGATGTTTTAAGGAATGATGTAAAGCTTAACAAAAAGGGTATTCATACACATAATCTGTATATAAAACCCAATGCTACATAGAAGGGCTCTCAAATTCTCTTTACTTTCTTGAAGAGTACAACACAAAAGCAGCATCAAATGATGCAGGAGTGACATGCTTAAAGTTCATAAAAATACAAAGAGTTTTAATAAAGTGTGCAGTTAATTTGGGGGTTTCATTTGCACAAGATGATACTGAATCAAAGAATTTCACAGCAATAAAACAAACACATACAGTAAAATTATACAGGAGGAAAAAATGATAGAGTATAAAATTTCATGTTCCAGCACATAACATACCAGTGATTGGTGGAAGCTAGGCAGAAACTTCTGCTTTAAAAAATACCTTGTTTTGGGGAAAAACACTCCATAATTGGTATTTACAGGAATTAATTCCTCTTTCTCTAGAGGTCCTAGATTCGGTCATTAGTCATTGCTATCACTCAAAATTTACTCCCAAATTAAGAACTTCTGCCCACAGTAACAAACAGGTATAATAATGTTCTCCAGGGAGCAATTTTTTCTTTCAGTAATTAGCCTACTTAAATATTTTAATGGAACTACTGACGTACAATAGCACAAAAGGTCATCTGACCATAATATAAAACGAGAGATGGGATTCCTAAAAACTTTTGTATGAAGGAGGTCTAGGATTTGCAAAACCTATCAAGCAGACAGCTCTAAAACTATTTTTAAAGGTCATAAATTAGGTACTCTCTTAAATGTAATTCAATCATCCACTGTTATAGTTGCTTGATTCTATTAGTCGTCCTATGCGTTTTAAAAAACAGAACTCCATTAACATTATTCACTTATAGTTTCCCTCTATAAGTGGATATTCTGCTCAACAGGCTTTAAATAGTTTTTTTTTTAACTGAAATTGCTATTAAGCATACTTTTACTCAAAGGGCAAAGTAGGCATAGGATTATGCTTGTACTTCTTGCAAAGGATACATTTTCAGCAATCAGAACCACATTCCTGTGAAGTAAAAATACTCTATATAAGCCGATTGTTTCTATCCCTCCTAACCTTGCTCAATAAGGAGAATTTTCTGATCTTTTGAGTTACACATAAGTTTTCCAATTTGGCTGAATAAAGGTATCTTATTGGGCAGCTTGATGAGTACATTCTGTGTCTAGAATTCTGACCTTGGGGCGTTCAAGGTGGATCTCAACTATAAGACACTGCTTAGAAAGAAAAAAAAAAAATCAGGATTTATTTTACTTTCTTCATTTAAGGAATGCAATAGACAACTCCTGCTTCTACATACCCTGCTTTAGTGGACCAGTCTAAATATAAACCTTTCTAGAGACACTGCTGTACTTACATAGTCGCAAGTTTTTCAGAGCAATTTGCCTCGCCTGTAGCTAGAGATAGTTCAGCTTCATAGAGGACTATTACAGATCATTCATCTCTGATTTCCTGTTGATTACACTGTGAATAAATGTGTGCCCCCACCTCTCACAATTTAGATGGCTGTACTCTGCATATGATAAAAAATACATGAGTACATGCAGAGAAGCATGGTGCTGGGCCAAACCACACATCCAAGAGCCTATCTCAGAGGATCTTAGCCACCCTGCAACATTGATTCACATGCTGTAACTTTCTGATACCTGAACAGACCCTGACCCTTCATAATAGCTTAGCCTAACAGCACAATCTCCGTACAAAAACATGTATATGTCCAGAGAGCCAAATCTTCCTTCAGGTGGTTACCATATTCTATGTTCATGTCTTACTTCTTAAAATAGGACAGACGGCAGAAATCATACACTACTGTTCTCTTCATTGGCTATGTCAGTCCCAGATAATCAAGTTAGTCACCAGCATATCCTCTTTTCTCAGAGGGAAGGGTTGAATTTCATCTGACCATTCTGCATCAGCTTACACTTGAGGTTCTAATTTTCTTCTGGTCTTAGCCCATTTCTGTATCGCTCTGGCACACACTGGCCTAGTAAGTACATTTATTACCTCAGTAATTCCTCTGGGAGCTGTCTTACTTTCACTTTGTATCTGGACTCACATAAGCATCTCCCCATTTTACTAGGAAACAGTTACTAGCTGCCTGATCGAAGTTTCCTGCTCCATCATGCTGAATCCCATTGCCTCTTATTCTTCAGAAGCAGCCTGACACGTTTCATGCTCCTGCCCAGCTCTTAGGCTGTGGTGTATGAGCCCTGAGCTCAGTAAAGCCCAGGAAGGCACCAAAGGGACACACAGGCATCCCTTTCCCTCTTCTCCTGATTCTGCAGCCTCTTGTCCAACTGGCCTCAAACACAATCACAGGGACTCTAACCCTGCGGTAGCGTACACCAGGTACCAGTGGCACTAAGGACCCTTCTGGGTAACTGGGGTGCCCTGTTCACACTCCTTTTTCATGGTACTGGAACTGGTGCAGAAAAGCACCCTGAAAACCTCCACCACCCACAAATTCCTCGACTCTGGGGTCAATCTCATTACGCTGGGACACAACTTTGTGTCATTTAAACAGTACAGAGCAAACCTACGATATTACAAAAACCGAAATCCCTGCTGTAATTCCTCCAGTTCCTGGCTAATTATCTTACTATAAGAATTGCTTATAGTTTGAATTGCTTATGGGTTTTTTTCTAGAAGTTGGGGGTTGCCACCACAAGTTCCTGTTCCTTCAAGTTCATCTCTACAGAACCCCTCAGTGTAGCAGCCATTAGATAGAGCTGGTACCATCCAGAAATTCCCCAGCCTTCCAAAGTGTTACACAGGAAACTTTGGCCATGAGATTGCATCACAGCCACAGCACAGTCAGATCTTCAGAGGAGGTTAAAAAAAAAAGTGTAATTGCTAGAAAACAGAATTGCATTGATTTACCCCAGCTGAAGATCTGGACCCACCCTAGGGACAAGAAAGATGTTTCAATGCATGGTCTATTTTACTAGAAACCATGCAAAATCTTTCATCCACATGAGCCTGCTATTTTTTGCTTCCATGTAACCAAACAACATTTGTATTCAGCTGCTCAGTTATAAATAAAAAACATTTTTACATGGGTGGATTGGAGTGGCCCTGTTTTTTTTCTTTCGGTTCCCATTATTTTATATATTACACACATGTTCTGTCAGCGAAGCTCACTTTGTTATCTGAAACATCTGTGGTACCCTGCTGTGGAGAAGGCCAACACTGCTGCTGCTGTTGCTGCCTGTCTTTATTAGCCACCGATGTGCTGATGCAGTCCTCCGACAGCATGCAGTGCTCCGGGTAGGCTCCACAAGGCTGGGGCTGCACAGGAGGAACAGTAGGATTCTGTGAACTGACAGCAAGGTCCCGTTGGTTCACAATATGGCAGTTACCATCTACACGATGACATGAAACCAAGGTTTCATATGTGCATTTGTGCCAGCACTAATTTCCATATTTCTAAAGAAACATGTGTGAATCTGTATGTAAACTGAAAGGATAACACTCCTGCAAATAATGTAGATACTCATCAAAATGAAAGGATCTCCTACCTGAGGCTCCCACAAGACCTGGCTTTTGAGGAGTCAGAATATTTCATTTTTTGCCAAGTGAAATGTCATCTGGATTACCCAGATTGATCTCTTTTAGCCTTATTTTCAGATGCTTTTTACAGCCATATTTCTGATATGCTACGCAGTCCCAAGAACTTTCTGGGATCTACAGTTCCTATAAAGATAGATTAATACCTAAGAGATATAAGAAGTATGAGTTTCTCATGGAGACATGGCAAGATCTTAAAAGATCAACTTAAAGATGAAAAATCTGTCTAAATCTCTTAAATGACATTTTTACAGATAAGATATCCAGGTTGCCTGATAAGAGTTGAAGCTATTTCTCTGTATTTTATATATTTACTTTCTGCAACATCAATATCTTAGTAAAATCAGCTTAACCATTTCCTTTCTAAAATGATCAAAAACATCTGATCTTTGTATGGATTTTATACAATGAATGAGTGAAATATATAGTCCATTTAAGAATTTGAGAAATACGACTGTTAAACCACAAAACTTAACAGGAACGTTCGGGGAAGACACAAGAAGAAGTTACAAAAACACATGAACTACCACTCCAGCTGATGGCATCGCTTTTACAGTTCTAATGTTTTAAGAAACTGCTCTCTGCTACAAAGATAACCTAACAAAATATTCCAGGCACTTCCATCCCTTTAAATAAGATTTATCCATGACAAAAAATCTGAGCTGAGCTCTGAGTCCTGTAGGTAAATTCAAACCAGTTTTACGTAGGTTTTCCAGAACTCCCAAGGACTTTAGGCCTAATTCAGAGAATAATTAAGGTATGGAAACATCATGTGATTTCTGTCACAGTTCTTTTTCATGCAAGTCAGTCTGCATGTGTGTTCAATTCAAGATTCAAAATTGAAGACTTATGCGGAGATAATTCTAAAAGAAAATAAAACACAGCTTTTGAAAAACACCCCATTTTCTTAATAAAATAATTGATCATCTAGCCCTAGTAGGAAGTTTTAAAAGTTGCTAGATAACAAAGCGCCAGTAGCAAGCAGCTTGCTGTATCTTTCAGGAGGAAGACCATGATGAGAAGAAAACGAACGCTACAAAGGCATCTCTCCTAACTTCAGCTCCCTTTTGCTTGAAGCATTAGTTACTTTCATACTTGTTTTATTTATATTACATAGCATGAATACCCTCCAAAACCAGCTCAGTTCCGTGCAAACACACAGGAAAGAATCCTCCCATATCTGAACCTCACTTCTCAAGTCCTGACAATAACTTAGATATGATGGCAGAATACCACTGTGCTCCAAAAAATCTTCAGATTAGCCAGCGAACAACCTGGTGTACAGTAGAACAAACTTCCAAACTGTTCTCTAGCCAAATCATTTTTTTACCTGCATTCAACAGTGAACTAATCAGGTAGTCACAGGTTGTCCCTCTGTTCTAAGCATATTCTCAGAGAATATACTTAGAGAAAGGAGATGGCATATGCTTGCTACAGCAGCTGCGTACTAGGAGTCCCTTAGAGATGGTATTTCAAATCTTCTAGAGTCCAGTAAAGTCACAGATGCCTTCCACTACCAGAGAAGTGCAAAGTACCTGAGCAATAGCAAGGATCTGATCTTAAAGTTACAAGATTGTTTTGATTTGGGGGGAATGTGAAAGGAAAGAATAAAATTAATGTATAAGCATAAACAAGCCAAAGACTTGGAAGATGAACTGAAAAAATAATTATCTTTATAAATTTTAACAAACTGCAGACAGATTCATACAGGACAACCTTTCATCTGTCCAGACCTTTCTGTGGGACTTATGCAGAAGACAGTTTCAAGTTAGCAAATTTCTTTATATGAATTTTTTTTCCTAAGATATTTATGGTTAAAAAGGAGTGTAGTGCTATGTTGGAATGGTAGTAACTTGTCTTTTACTCCTTGTGTATGCCACCACCTTTTGTTATTCAGTTTTTTAACATTCATCTGAATATTATATACACACAAAAATTAGCCCGAACATCTTTTTTTTCCTGAAGAAAGTCTGGTGGTCGTTGCTTCACAACTGCAAACAATCCTCTATTGCTATTGAGTGCTACAGTCAGGCTTGTTTCACACTGGAGGTTAGAATCTGATCCTAAGTCCATTAAATCACAGAGTCTTTTTAAAGTTTAATCTTGAAAGGATTTTGGTTGTAAACAAAGGATGCTATACATGGAGGAAAAAGCAACAGAAAACTATGAACTTATGACTCTACATGCAACCCTGAGTTCAAATTTTGTGTGGTATTTAGCAAGAAAATTCTGAGCTTTCAGCAGCGGCGCGCGCACACACCCTGGCACGGGGGCAAAGCAAAATTGAGCGTTGATGCTCACATCCAAAACACACATATGGATTCCATTTTAGTATAGACGTGATTCCTCATGTGCAAAACATGTGCCTGACTGGTTTTCTTTGGCTTTTTAAGATGTGCTTCTTTTTCCTTGGTGGGGGCAGGGAGCAGAGAAGTAAATAAGTAATTTGGGTGGTACTTGAACATACATCATTATCGATGAAGAAAATGGTCTGGGATTCAATGCTAGGTAAGAAGTATGTACTTCAGCTGAAAGTATCTATTTCAGCAACCAACCAAATGCCAACAGTGAGAAACTTAGTGCACACACAGATTCTGCAACACGTTAATCTACCCACTCTGTAACTGCTGGATAGGAGAGGGGAAAAGGGCTCCAGATGCTAATAACTTGGAAGTGGTAATTAGAGGAGTCCACATTACTGCTGTGAGACTCCCATCTTCCCTTGATCGCTAGAAAGAAGATTTTGTCCAGCGGGCCTCCTCCTCTCTTCCTGAGCGTACAGCAGGCTCTATGACCTTAAGCTCCATCTCCGTCTCGCTGAACAGACCAACAGGAGGCGGATTTGGCCCGTAAACTTTTCTCCTTTCCCCAGCACCGGAGGATGACATGTTTCTCACACAGCGCACAGGAAAACGTACACAAGGTTAGAAGGTGACCTAGTAAGGAAGCAGCCCCAGCTTTTAGCTATTTAAGATCAAAATCACCTTCTGCAGTCTCAGTCTGACTGTAACGGAGAACAACAGAGTCTGCTCCCCTTGATTTAAAGGGTAACAAATGCCTTTAAAAGCTCGTTGAGCATGTATAATCTCTGGGACCACAGAGACAAGGTAAGCCTGAAAAGGGTCTCAACATCACATGAGAAAGCAAAAGGAAAACTATTCTAATCGCAAAGAGGGAATGCATTTGTATTATTGCATTTAAATACCACAAGGCTACAATGACAGGCTATAAATGTTTCTGTTGGACTGTAACAAATATTTTCCATTTCAAGTAACAACAATGTTAAGAGAGAGAGATTCAGAATTAATAGGAATTATGGACCCACATCTCAGTACGCTTAGGTGAAAGAACCTCAAATTCACGTATTCTTAAAAGAAAAAAAAGTTAGCTGGCCCTTGGAGCAATCCTCGGATGCATTCACACTGCTGACAGACTGACCAAAAAGTAAGCTTACATTTCCCTGTGACATCCATCTTTATGGCTCTAAGATTCGTGGTTCAGAATCATATAGTAAATTCTTGGCAGCACAAATTTTTTTTTTCCTGCAATTTAACATCAGATACAACACTAAATCTGATCGATGACTCCAAATAATAATAATAGCAATAGTAATTAGGTAGCTCTGTAGTAATGAGAATTAAGGGCCAAATATTTCCCATTTTTACTTTTTCTAATTTAGTATATGATTTCATTAAACCACCATGCGTTACTTAATATTAATAATTTGAAATAAGTGGTGCACTTTAAGATTTACATTTGCAAAACATCAGTATTTTTCTTAGGCTTTCTATTGCTGTCATTGGCTATTGAAACATCAGCTGCTCAATAAAATACCCACAACTGAACAGCAAGGAGACTGCTAACCAGAGCCAAGGTACCTTAGTGGAGCTCAGTCCAGAAGATGAACAATAACTCTTCCATGTTCAGATCCAACCCTACATTTGTTTATTGTATGTAAATCGTTGTAATTCTCTAAAAGCTCCAATGAACCTTGGGAGATAAGTCTTATGGCTGAAAGTAAAGCTGAAAAGTCCTTTTTTCCCTATGCAAAATTCTAAAACAGAAGGACTGTGAATATTGAAAAAAAAACCCCACTGCAAAGTTATTTAGCACAGGTGTTCCCTGTTATTGTGCTACATTTGGAAAGCCCACACATTCAGTGCACCTTCAATTCACACACCCAGCTGCGTGAGGTGGTGGTCTATTGTTAGTTTAGAGGTTTGCAATAAAAAGCATGAATATTGGCAAGCTCAGGAGTATGTTTTTTTTTCTTATGATGTCTCCGTGCATCTCTTTAACTAGTTCTTCTTCCTTTGTTTCTGCTTTTATATTCAGCATATTCAAAAAAGGGTCAGAATAGGTTTTAAAGTGTAATGCCATGCTCAAGCCTTTTGAACAGTAAGGGAAAAACCTCAAAAGGTTCACGCATAAGGGAACAAAGATATAAGGATAGCTTTGAACCTGAGGGGCTCTCTCACTGCAAGCAAGTGCATTGCCAGCATGTCACAGGTGTACACCACATGAGCAAGCGAAAAAATAAAATGCGATTGTGAAGGGTGTGATGCTGACGGGTCCGAGTCCAGAATGCATTAATCCCAGGGTGAATGTGTGCATCTGTTAGATATTTACGTAGTTCCTACTAGTAGTTTGTACAGATATCTAAGCAGGTGAACGTCAACAGCTTTGAAACCATATGCTGAAGGGAGACTGTCAGCTGGAATGAGAAGGCTATCAGGCAATATGGGTCTGACAAGGGAGGGGGGACATCTACAGATTATAACTCTGCCCTGGCTAGTCAGGACTCCTGGGTCCTGTGTCAGGCTCCTGCTGATTTAGTTCTGTGATAACAGGGCAAAGAATTGAATCTCTCTTTCCCTCCATTTCCCCATCCCTGAATGAGAGATGCTCAGTAAAATTACAGAATGACAGTTTTCTTTCATTTCTAATTTTTGGTGTTTGAAAAATTTTTGTGGCTCTTTTTTTTTTTTTTATTCCAAAGGTTTGTATAAAACACTGTTGTGTTGAAACAACTATTTTTGGATGCTGACTTTAGTTTGTTAGAAGAGCACGGAGTAAAGATCTCTGTCTGTCTCCTACTAGTCACAAAAACAGCCTACAATCGAGGAGACCCAAATCTAAGTCCTGTTCCTTTGTCTGATTTTATTTTTGGTTTTATATTTTAACTCTGAGTCACTCGGACTCAGCAATGTCATGAATCTGAACTTGGGTCATCCTATTTCCCAGGGCAGTCTCCTAATCACCAGATTGTACACCTGGTACACACCTGACGTACACAGAAATGCAGATGAATCTCATATAGTTTCAGAAAAAAACAGCTTTAAGAAAAAATGTACTTTGAAAAAGTGAAATTTTGTCTAAAATGTTTACTTTCTCCACTAAATATCCTCAGCAAGGAACTGTGAGAATCCATTTATCTTTGAATGAATTTATAAAACATGCTGAGAGGTCTCCGGCTGAAATGTGTGAATTTTTCATGATTCGCACAGAGTATTAGAACCCAAAAACTGGCAGTTTACACACCACTTTAACCTAGACCACTCAGTTTCTGCTACCACGCATGACTTTTAGGAAATTAAAGGAAAACTGTTTTCACATCAACTGCTGAGTTTCTAAAGGAGGTCTATGTTAGGAAAAATTTATTTCAAATTAAAATTTTCTGTAAAATGGAGAAAACAGATCTCTCAAATCCCTCCACTTCACATAGCCTAGCAACTACTTTCAGCCCTCGATGGTTCAAGTTGCTCTCAAAGGTAAGGGAATCAAAAACCAGCTTTAGAGTCTTACAAGATCCTATTTCTAGAGGACTAATTCCACCTTTGAAAATCTTTGTGTGACTAACGAAGTCATCAAGAGCTGCAGTTTCATTTTGTCCTGAATGGTGCGTATATATACAGTGCAGGAGAGAGATGTCTCTCCCCCTTGTTGGCAGAACTAAGGTATTATAGCTTCACTGAAAAGGGTTTAGGGAGGACCCACCTGTAGTATATGGGACTTGCAGTTTAGCATTGCCCAAACTCTGCTCCCAAACTCTCGTCATCAGTAGTAAACTCCACAGATTTCAACAGATAAACTGAGATCACTGCTAAGTACTTCTGAAAAATCTAATCACACCTACAAAACTCTCCTCCCCATACTCTTTGTATGTTTACCTTTTACATCATCAAAATGCATACTCTGTAGAAGCTCTTTTCCATTTATTTCCTCCATATTTCCTTCCCAATAAGGTATTACTCATACCCTACTCCTTCACAATATAATTAGCCTGTTCTAATCTCTGGAAATAAACCGTTTGCCTCTTCTTTTGCCCCAACCCTTGAGAACCTCTTGCAAGGGCCCTTCTGCAGCCTACCACTCCGCGGCGTGGGGAAAGACACACCATAGCCACTCCGCAGTCGATACCAGAGAGAGTACGATCTTGCTTATCTTTTATTGTACTGCTTTATCTCAATGAACCACAACGTTAATAAAGAAAGTGCATACATAAATGCAGCTACTCTAGTATACCAGAGACCTGCCACCTTCAGTGTTTTGGCTCCTTTGAGGCCCCCAGTAGGGCTCCTGTATGCCAGGCACCTGGTCAGGCCCCGGCAAATCCACGTCTAGCCTTACACTGCTACAGCTCCACTGGGACAGCAAAGTCAGGAATGACGTCTTCAGAGTGCATTACGAAATACTGAGGCTGGGGGGGGGGGGGGGGCGTGGGGGGGGTGCACTGTATGGTATCTGTAAAATATGCCCAAATGCTCTCAGGAGCAGAGCTCAACAAGTTTGATTAAAATTGAGTAAAATCAGTCTCTCATCCTTCTGTTTAAAAAATGAGAATTCATTTATTCAGCTTAATTCAAAGATTAAATATGATTAAAATTTCTATAAGATGTCTAGCTTTTCTAAAATAAACTGCTGTGGCCATCAAAATATTGATAGTCATTGGTAAATTACTTCTGGTGTTTAATCAATGTTATTTTTTTATCATCCAATTTTTTTTTCTAGTCAGCTTCTAACACTAAACTACATTTCATCAAGGTTGGTAAAATGTTTAGAAAGGAACAGATGTCAGAATATGGGGATTGCCAATAACACTGATGGAAGCCAGTAATTTCTTTCCTGTCCAAAGGCAAAAGAATGAAGAATAATCTAGACTGTATACAATAATACAAGATTTACTACAACATTAATGGCTATAAAAAGTAAAAGTATACAAAAGCTATCTTCATTTTTTCAAGCCATCACTAAGGGCAGTGTTTTTCAATTTGAGACAATTTTTACTGGAAAATGAAAGGTCTATGTATTCTTAAACCTTTAAATATCCATAAAATACAGCTGAAGACACAGACTAGCATTAGTTGCTTCCAAATATACTTGTATATTAGTCTATTGTGCAAGTTAATAATTTTGCCAAATCTCAAAAAACATGGATGCAATCTTTCCTTTAAGAAAGCTGCTCAGCTTGTTATTTACAGATTGTAACATTTACATAAGAGTTTGGTTTAACAAGAGATATAAATATAGATAAAACCCTTAGGACTTCATTCTTTAAACTGCCCTCTAAAAATCTGCCCTACAATTTGCACACTGAATTTTGTGCAGACTATTCTTGGAAGCCTTTTGTGAATTAGGGAGAACTGACTCGAAACAGGGGCTGGTTAATCACAATTTTGCAAATTGTACGTAGCAATCATCCTCACATTGTGAAATTCAGATCTATAAAATGCTGATGTTTTAAAGCTGAAAAATAAATAAGCTAAGTAGGACTACTTTGCTAAGGAAAAAAAATTAAGAGTGTAAGACCCCTTGCAAATAAATCCTTAAAATAAAAATAATTAAAATAAAAGAAGTAGCATCATGACTAAGTACAGTGCCTCTTCCTTCCCGATCCAACTACAAGCCCACCCTGGAAAAAATTCTACTACTTTGGTGTTCCAGACTGCCCAGTCTAATACAAATACTCACCTGACTATCGGGCAAATTCCTTCACTCCCAAGAATAAATCTGTGGGAGGTTTAGTATTTTAGAAGGCTTCTGCATATTTGTCTACAATCTGGGAAAACCCTCCAACGGGGGAAAGATTGCAACCTTCGCTCTTTCATGTGTCTATCGCTGACTCATCTGTCCACCCAATCTAAGCTGGTTTGATTATCTATCAGGCCTGACACTTAAGCAAGCAATATGGAGCATAAAAAACTTTTTGATTCACGTTGAATCAAAACACTTGAAAATAATAGCAGCAACTAAATAATTTGAGGGAGAAGAAGCAGAATTTATCTGGAAAATAGGATGGTCTCAAAGACGACATTTTTTGTTCTGTTCTCAAGCTGCAGCTACTATAACATCATCAGCATTTAGAACAAAGCTGACTCAAGATTCTTTGTTTCCAAACAGGTTTTGCAACTCCCAGCACTTAGTATAAAGGAAGGTCTCATTCTATTTATTTTGCTTTATCTGTTGCAGAAAGACCTTGCCAAACGGTCTGTTTTGAGCATACAAGGATATGTTGAAATTCATGTAAAATATTTTCAGTTATCAATGTAAGTATAATGACAAGAACTTCCCACTGGAGCTCAGAAGTAACAAAGTGTGCGTGGATTGCCCTCCTGCCATTCCAAGCCCCCTCACTATGGACACAAGTTACAAACAGTGGAAACTCTGTTTTCACGATGTTGATCTTCCCAAAGGTCAGGTTCCTTACCTCAAACATTCCAACAGTTGCTTAGACTGCAGTTCAGGAATTTTGTGTAACATTGCTTCTAGAAAGCAAATATTTATATTAGTAAATACTATTAAAGCATTACTGTTATGCAGGTATTCTCATTAGTAAACTGCTAAATATGAGAAACAGAACTTTAAACTGAAAGGAAGGAAACATGTTATATTTGTATATTAAACAAACTCTACCATGTTACTTGACCGTGTTAAATGTTGTATCAAAGGCTGTAAGTTCAACCATTAACTCTTTTCTTATGGGATTTAATATTTTTGTAGTTAATACAAATCCAAGATTCATGCCTTTGATACAGAAGGCAAGCAGAGGCAGAAAGGCCTACAAAGAACCGGACAAATTTGTACCACGACGATTTTGTAAAAACAGTGGTGAGAAGAAAAAAGCCTCTCTCTACCACAGAGTGGGGTGCAATAAGGGAATTCCCTTGGAACAGGGGAGGCTCACGTTCAGGTCTGGCTCTGAAGAAGGCAGATCAGGGGTTTAGCTTCACACTTCGTAAGGGAGTATCCTGAGCACCAGACTATATGCTATTCTA
Source organism: Struthio camelus (assembly GCF_040807025.1). Lineage (NCBI taxonomy): Eukaryota > Metazoa > Chordata > Aves > Struthioniformes > Struthionidae > Struthio > Struthio camelus. The sequence continues at coordinate 14,157,482 of NC_090951.1, forward strand.
ACAGAACAATTCATTCACTCACTCCTTTTGAAGCTCATTCTCTTTTTTTTTCTCCTTAATCAGAGCAGACATTTAACATAACAGCTTCGTTATCACAAGTGAATGCCACAAGGACTGAGTTCTAGGATCTCTCTCAAAATACACATATTATTTATTTAAATAGAGCAGCCTGAATAATCTTGGCCAATCACTACACGAAACAGAACTTTCTAATGTCTGCAAAATTTACAGGATAAAAAGAAAACTCTCCTTTAACCTCTGTCCCATGACTCAGATTGGTATATGAGATGTTACAGAGGTAGAGTTGAGCATCTTCCTTCATTTGCTCTGCTTCTAAGCACAAATCACCTTGGAGGCCAAGACGAGGTCAAGAGCAGCTTCTATATTATTCATTAACTCAAACATGGCATACTTGTGAAAGCCATACAGAGGATCTCTCTTTAGATAAGGGAACATGAGACACTGAAAGCACATAAAGCCTGCAAGCGAGAAGACATCTTCCATGAATGTGATCTAGATTACACAACATCTCCAGCAAAACTTCAGAAGAGTCTTGCTTGCTATTTTGAAGACGACAACCTGCCAGTAAGCCTAGATGTACTAACTCAGAGTTTCAAACACACATTTCAGTATACTTTTGAGTTTGAACACAGGACAGTAAAATGACCCAATCATTATACACAAAATAATCCTAAATATCACCTTAGCCCTTTCACTCATTTGAGAGGTGTTGGCAACACCGAACTTGCCAAGTACTGTGTACTTTAGAAGTAAAATTCACAAGACTGGGTACCCTTTTTATTCTTTAATAAATTTCAAATTAATGAAGTAGAAGCAAGAAAATAACTTATTTTATCAGTTTGTTAAACCTACATTGTATCAGTAACTAGTCCAACGCTTTACATTTATGTTTTAGTTACCTCCCTCAATGTTATACTGGAGAATTTTGTCCTACTCCTCAGCTTTTGTTCGTGATCTGAGGGGATCCTATTTTCTATTTGTTATTCTGTTTTAGGCCAAGAGGCTTCAGAAATAAAAAAATTATCTGGATTCCTAGTTCACAGCATTTAAAAAACGTGGTCCAAACAGGACCCCAGCACTGGATGATTCACAAGAAAAAAGCACTGGGATTTCCAGCAATTCTCAGCACTGTCTCCAAAACAGCAGTCAGTGCAAGTAGGCCACAGTGCATGTGATGAATGTATAGCTGCTCTGCAATAATTGATTCTGCATGTTGACCCAGACATCGGGATGTTTACTGTCTGAATATGACCACTTGACTTCATGCAAAGCTGTACAAACCTAAAATAGCTCATGATATGGCAGCTTTCTGGCAGATACATCAAGTACTTCCTCGTAACATTACTGGTTTAGAAGATAACTTCATGGCTCCAACAAACCATTCAAACTGATGGGGCAACACAAGCCAACATGAGGGCACACAAGCCAGGGAGAGTCTTGGGCAGTGTTAGGTATCTACTTGGCACTTGAGGAAACTAGACCTGCATAGGCAGCCATCTCAGAAATAGAGCAGAATGCTGTTTTAAAGTCCTCTATTTTATTTTTTCTTATTACTTAAAAGAAATATTTTGGAATTATAAGAGTTGTCTGCTCAAGGCTGATCACAGGTTCTCAGTAGGGAAATCTGCAAACACCAAACTCTTGCCAGATGCTGCTGCCCATGATTCAGTCCAAGAACTTCACAATGCTATGTCGGAAGGTGATGGGACACAAACCCTGACTCAGTGAGCTGCAGGGACTCAGATACTGCTAACTTTAAAAACGAAATACACAAAACCTTAGAAAATCTACAAATCAGAATCTGGATATTTTAAAATATCCCAGAGCTTTCATTTAGGCTCATCTCTAATGCAAATTAATATTAATTATTTAGTATATATTTAGCAATAAGCTGGTTAAAGGTTGCAGGTAGCATTAGGTCATTTCAAATAATAATGGTCTGGCTGTGCTATCCTTACTTGTGCTGAATACTGCTTTATTCCGTGAACGATTCTATCAAAGTCAAATGAGCTTGACCACTTTCTCTAACGAAGGAAGAGTGTGGAGAGGCACTAGAGAGGCAGCCAGGATGGTCTGATTCTCAGGGCTGCCCAGCACAACGGAGGTGCTAATGAAACAATCCCTGACACAAGTTCTTTAGTGAATCATGCACCGCTATGAGGCTGCTGCAGCAGGTCTCCATTTCATCTACACCTCTCCCTGGCCTCAACACACTCCTTCCCAAGTCACCTCTCCTACACTCTTTTATATTTATCAACTCCGAGGGAGCTACAGGTCCTGGCTCAGACATGTGAGGATTTGCTTTACATCATGAATTTTCTTCTACTGTCATCTACTGCTAGATTACGATCCTTTGGGACTACTGTAGGTAGATGCAAAAGAGTGGAAAAGGCTTGAAAGTCTGGCTCGCTGTCAACATTCATAAAATATTTCTTTAGCTATATCCGTAAGGGTGTGTGATCTTTCCCTCAAAATTGCAGGATCCTGCAAGAAACCTGGAGGGATTAGGCCATATTGAGCCATGTTGAAAAGTATAACGGAAGTGAACTTTAATTTAGATGGATATGAAATAACACCTTCCAGCAAAAACAATAAAGATTATCATACATGATCGTGCCTTCCAAACTTAAAAAAGCTTTAATATTTTCAAATAGTACACAGAGAAGCACAGTAAGACTAATGAAATCTGTTTTCTTCATTGTGCCCAGTATCTCTCAGGACACGTAACACTTTTTTTAAAAAATTCCACTCATATATGTGAAACTATCTTCTGCTTTAGATGAACACATGGAGCTATTCAATACCAATTGCAGCTGTGTGTGCTAACTTGGGTCATTTTAAACTTGTTTTGGGTAACTTCACCTGTGTACCAACAATTTTTAGGAAATCAAATCAATAGTCTTTGTGCCTAGAAATCTACAACTACAAGTGTGTGCTGCACATAAAAATTTGAGTAGACACTCATCATTTATTTAGTTCCTTTTGAGGGGAAGGAGAAAGATGCACAGTACTTTCACTATCTGTCACTAAGTGTTTTTTGTCAAATTTTGACTCTACCACCATTCTACAGTGACAGACATTAGGTATGACATTTTTTGACACAATGTCAATAGTGACATCAGTAATATTTGACACAAGGCACATTGGGGTTATTTGACACAGACAATTGGATAGCTCAGGGCATTAGAGATACAATGCATAAAGAGTTTTACCTTCAAGTCACCAGTGAATATCTATCCCAGTGTTTTATAACTGTTACCAACGGATGGCTCCTCAGAGCCTTATACAGAAGGAGTTTGGGTGTATTGAACAGATGTCCAGAAAACAAAAATCAACACAATAAATTACATTAATCTGTGCCCTATGTTGAAACACCATGGACTGAATAGCCAGCGACAAAGCTATTCTTTTACTGCTATCTGTAATTCCTTTTAAAAATGCTTGAATCCCAAAGGAGACATAGGAGGATCAAATGAGTCAGAGAGCACTACAGCTGTAGTCTCCTTCTGAATAAGATTTCTGTCTCAACAGCTTTCAGTCCCATGGCTTTCATTAACAGTTAAATAAGCTTATGGGAAAATACAAATGTGAAATTTTACTTTCAGTGATGTATTTTCTAAATATTTCACAATAGGCTAATATACAGGACCAGCAAATGCTGAACAGTAACCAAATGAATTACGTATATGATCATTCCAGAATTTCCTAGAATGCTACATTTCTAATTAATTAAAACACTTCTAGCTAGATCCAATACTGCACTCATTTAGGAGCTGAGTCTTGCAGTACCTGTTAGGCACTTGGCTGAGACCCTGAAACCTGCCTCAGGCCCCAAGACCCCTTACACAAAACCTGGAAACCCTAGACATTTGCATGGAGAGACATTAGTGCTGGGGACATAGGAAGCTGCAAGAAGGACAGCTGCCTGAACAGGATACCTAGGTGCTTAGAGTTTTTTTTATATTAATAAGCATTGCACCCAAAGAGTTAGGAATCTAAACTCCTCCAAGTCTCTGTATAGCGTATGAGCCCTCTTTTGGATCAGACATTTTACATTTGTGTCTTATTTCAAGGTTATACTCACATCCAAATAGCATCAGCGCATGCAATTTCACACAAATAGGACTTACCTATTAATACGTATTTTTTAAAGTTCAGAGCTAGGCGCTTTCTTAAGAGATTTTTTTTTCTTTTTAAATAAACGCAAATACCAAATCAGGGTTAATCCATCTGCAAAATCTGCCCTTTTTTTCCTACGTTGCATTAATTTTGGAAAGAAGATCCACATTAGCCTGTTTGTCACAGGAAGTCATCAATATGATCATCTGTTAGACTGGAGGACAGTGTTCAATCAATATCTAGAACCAATACTTGGGCTACCTTCAGATTCCCTGGAATACACTTTATTTAAAATAGACTATTCTAATTCTCAGATGCTTTCATTGTTCAGCAAATTGCAGTTTCCCTAAAAAGGCCATCCTAGCTGGGAAGCTAAATACATGAAGCATGTTCACTGTTGCTCAAGAAATTATCCCATATTGTTACGTATGATAGGAAAAAAGGCAAAGTGCATTTTGTTAATCATGTATTTGGACCTCTGGCATACTGCAACACAATGCTCATTTGGTCTCAGTGTTCAAAATTTCCCCTCTGCAAAGCACATAGGTGCTAAACCATAATATAGCCTCTTCCTACAACTTCATTTGAAAAAACAGGTATATGATCAAGCTTCACTTTTACCAAAAAACTTCATATCACAAGGTATACTGAATGCTTTCCTGGTCCAAAATTTTGGGGAAGCATTGTTCTAAACAACAGTTTATCATATAAACAGATCATAAACTTATCCCTCTCATGAAAATAATTCCAGCATGAACAGCCATTACATTTCTATTCACATATCTTGACCCAAATAAAAACACCCATCTCCTTGTTGGACAACCCACTTTTGTTAGCAGAGGTCTGTGTTGTTTCTGCAGCCCTTATCTAATGTAATCTCTTATCTCCACTCTGAGTGGAGTTAGAGCCTCTTTTTGGGGTGGTAATAATTGAAGAAGTCACACATCCTTT
>NC_090951.1:14167572-14190072 GCF_040807025.1 Struthio camelus
CCCTGAAAATTTCAAAAAAGCCAATATATTCTGGAAATCATGTCCATCAAATCAAGAACTTTCAACACACACCAAATTCTTAATTATTCCTTTTTTCCAAGTTTGTGAGTGATGATTTGTCCCCACTAGAAGAAAAAAAGAAAAAGTAATAAAAATCAAGCTGTGTTAATGGCTAGATGTTTAAAGTGATGCGAAAAGAGAGAAGTTCCGAGTGAGACTGATCCATCCAACTACTTCAGCATGCAAACGATCTCCCTGAAAGGACTCACCAGCATCAGGCCCCCAGACTCAAGCTACCTGGGCACATACTCCAAAGCCCGTCCTCTGAAGGACCCCAGCAGGCCTGCCCCGGCCGTGGCCCTTACCCGGCCTTCGTCATCAGACTCATGTCCCAGCACTCCCCATATCACATGCAGCATGCTACTCCTTGGCGGTTTTTTGCTGTGTAGGATGAGATGTATCACAGTTGTGGCCCTCTGTTTAGTTAGTGGAGAGAAGCAAGCTCCAACAGTGAGCATTTTCAACACCTTAAGCCAGAGGAACCCAAACCCCAACATGTAAATTGTGCTCTTCCTGCCCCACTTGCACATCCCTCTCCTCTTCTTCTGTTTGCATCCCTTACGCAAAACTTCAGTTTTTAGTTGAAAACTAGAAAGCTGTTTTCTTTTTTTGCATGCTTTTTAATAGACAAAAATTGTCTTGAAAGGCTCTTAGGGTAACTCTCTCTGAAAAAAAGGGTTCATTTAATAAACACGTGCCCAGTTTGCAAACAAAAAGTTTTCAAAAAAATAACTTTTATCTGGTCTAAGACAAGCTTACATTTTTTTCATTGGTATTTTTTCTTCTCAAATTTCTTCATTATGAATATCAGATACACAAAAAACCAGCAGACCTTACTGATTGTTCATTAACTTATGCAATGGACATGGGTGAAAAAATAATTCCATTCAGTGAAAAAATAGAGATAAAAAATAAATATTTGTTCTTCTTGTTTCATTAGTATAGTTTTCAGAATATTTCAGTTATTGCAATAAACACCAAAACAGTTATTTCCCCTTACAGAAACTGTTAATTTTTTTATTTTAAGGTCAAATTTATGTATTAATATTTAAGCCAACACAAGACCAGAAACAGTGCAGCATTTGGGGAAAAATGGGCATAGAGTTTTTCTGTATTTCAAAACCACAGTACTGTAGATTTCCTATTTCCACTATTATTAGTATAGAAAATTAGCACAAACCAAGAAACATTTTCACTCCCACTTTCATATTGCTCCAGACCTTAACCTGACATTAATGAGCAAATACACACTAGGATGATGATCACACTGTAGGATAAAATGGCTCATATACTGTGTTGATAAGTTAAGATGAAAGAAATCCAGAACAAAGATACAACAGGATTGCAGAGATATGTTTAGATTCCAAAATGTTTGTATCAGTCAAAGATAGAAACACCAAAAACCAACTGATAAATAAAAGTATCCACTTTTTCTACTTGCCTGTATAATAAATATACTGTATATATTAATGCATTACTCCATTACTATGCATAGCTGCCACTTACAATACATGGATGCATAATACACATATTTTCCATCAGTCTCTGAGGCATGATTCTAGCTTCCATTGAATATCAACAACATCCCTAAGCAAGTATTTGAGGATAGGATTTAACTTATGTCAGACAAAGAAGATACCCAAATGGAACCAAGGCTGATACTGAAATTCTGACCCTCTGAATAACATCCCCGATACGATTCTTCCTCCTTCTTGGAACAGAGCACTATGATTTGCGCTGGGCAGTCGATGGGACTACACCAGTAGAGTCTGCAGGAAACATATTGCCAAATCCAGAAAGGGTTACCTGACCAGCATTTCCAGGGCGGAACATAATAAACACAACCCCCCTATAACCATTCCTTCTTAATAATATTTATGCACCGCAGTTTTTGTTTGCATTTCCTTTTCCACCAGAAGTTTTTTGATCTCTCATGCTGACCTATTGGCTTATTTACCTAAGACAACATGACACTTTATCTCATCATAACATGGCACTGCTTACTCAAAGAGAAACTTGTCATTAGACATTATCATCCTAAAATATGAATATTATTGCCTAAAAAAGATGAACCATAGGTATCACAAAGTCACAAGACAGGAACACAAACAAACCGGTAACAGAATTGGTAACAACTTACCCACAAGCATGTCACACACAATGGCACGTGATCTTGATCGACAAGAACTACTATTCATAAATTGTACTTCCACAAGCACTTTCAGCACTCTCACCAATCAAGATTAATAATAAGAATTTTTAAGGCTGGTTTTTTTTTTTAATAGCATCAGCCTGATGCCAAGCACAAGTCAATAGGAAACCTACTTTCAAGGAATGAAAAGCCGAAGCAAATATAAAAGGTGCACTGGATGAACGTAGCAGTCAGCTACTTAGGAGAAAGGAAGAAGTAATACCCCAAAAGAGAATTTTCCAGCAATAAACTGGGATATACTCTACTTAAGGAATAAATACTGAATTTGACCAAATAGTTCATAATAAATGCTACCAGATCAGGTATTTGTTCATATTTTGTGTTTGAAGATATTCAAACTTCAGCTAAATACTGTAAGTATTTACAAGTGCTGTTCAGATAGTGTATGTAAAAGCACGTTCAGAGAGAAAGAAATAAAAAATACACCTGCATATTTTTTGTCTTAATGACTCAAAAAAGTAATTTACCCAAGAGAATGAATAATGGCGACACATATCAATCTAATTCTCCTTCTCTTCTCCTGTTAGCCCGAATATGCCAAATCCAACTGTCTGCTGATACTATTTTGTGATTTTGCAGCTATTTGTGTTGATACTGCGCAAAGGATACAAGCAGTTATTCTTGGTGGTTTGTCTAAAAAAACCCTGAACTGAGAATGATTTGAAAAGCCGCTTGTTAGAATTTTTTCCACTAAAGACAGGTCCACATAGCACTGGTATTGAAATAGTCAAGCTAGGTATAACTTGGGATAAATTAGCCCAAGCAAAAGACTAGATTAGCACAGTTGTATTCCTTTCAGGACACAACCTAAACCAGGTACCTCTGCTTAACATATCCTGTGCCTGGCAAACTTACCACAAAACTCAGCTGCTTGCTTTTTGCAGAACACAAATGCAAGCTGAAACAAATTTATTAAAAAAAAGTCTTCCTACTTTTTGATTAATGCCAAAGTTATCTTCCAATTTATTCGTTCAAACAACACAATAACTCATATACTAATTAACTTAGTTTGAACTGTTTATACCTGTTTTCAGAAGATGCACATCTCCATCCTCTTCTAAATCCAGGTCTGGCTCAAGTTCTGACCACCAACATACACAAAGGTCAAGCACAAAATTCTGAGGCCAGCTCATTATTTTCAACATGAATTTCAGAGTATTTTTAGTTGGGTGATTTTTATCATAAAAAGAGCCTGTTTATTGGAATTTTTTTTAAGTTGCATAATTCTTGTCCTGCCTCTAATTGTGTTATATTAAATATTCACTAGAAATACACAGGAAATTCACACATAGTTCATACTAAGTATTCTCTTTGTTCTGGAGAAAAAAAATAGTATTTAGCCATTTAATATCATTAGTGATTTTTGCCAAATGAGAAACTTCCACCTGACTCGGTCACAGTGTTGGCTCCATCCCTTCTCCTCATGGCTCCGCTATTGAACAACACTTAACTTCTCCCGACTGTGCCTCTCTCCCCTCCAGTCTTTCACCTACTTGGACGGTAAAGCTCTCCGGGAAAAGGACTGGGTATGAAGTGCTTAAAACAAATCTTGGCTGGAGCTGCAAGGCTCTACTGTAATACCATCAAAAGGTAAAGCAGAAGCTTCCAAGAGTTATAAAATGCATCTCACAGGGATCTGCTCCCACTCCTCTCCTACACAGGCAATCTAAGAAAACAAGAAATCGAAGAGTAGAACCTTTACAGAACAGGCCAGCCAGGACCAGAGAGAAACCTGCATGTTACTTCAAAGAAATAGAGTACAAAGTTCAGTTCCATGTTCATATTTCTAAAAACGGAAAATATCAAATATCCTTCTTGCAGAACAACTCTCTCTCTCTACTGTCTTACCACATTGCTACGTAACTACACAATAAATGCTATCCTGCTCACATGCGTCTGTTTATTTAGCATACGTTCTATTTGATGTTATCTGGCAGCATAAGTTTTAGTTCTGTCAACTTAAAATACTAATAGTTGTCAATCAAAATAGAAAGTGCATAATAAAAACATGTTCTAGAAACCAGTAACCCTATATTTCTTCACCCTCTGCTTAGTGCTAAGCATTGCTAAAAATGAGATTATGTTTGTACAGTGCCCAATACAACCAGACAGACCTCTAAATGAACACAGAGAAGGTACATAATCCGATATATACAGTGAGCACATAGTATACAATATATGCAACAGTAATAGAGTCATCTTCATTTAGCCCAGTCTTTTTATGTGTAAGAGGAGGGGAAAAAACATTCCACCCAGTGACACAGTGTTAGGTAGAGGATGACAGAAAAGGGGGATGGTCAATACCAAAGTAATTTAGAGAAACTTTCTACAAATATTTAGAAGCATGGAAGTAGTACTGAGGAGAGATACACAGGACAGGTCCCCGAGGTTATGACCAACAATAAGGTAGTAAGCTGGTGACTTAAGATAAAGTGTCAGGAAAACATCCTTTGAGTTATGTCTGTGAAACTTTAATGGGAACTTCACTGCTTCGGACATTTAAACCTACTCTGGACAAACTAATAGCAACTATCCTGTAGGGAACAATGCCGTAACGTAAAGATGATGGACTAGATGTATTACAGGTCTTTTGCTGCTCCAATTTTTATGATTTCAATTCATTACTCTTACTCAGGTGGCAAAGTTTTATGTAGACCTTAAAATTACATCCACAAGAAAATTATGACTGTGTATCTATAATATCTACACATATGGATATGAGGTCTGTTTCTTAAACATGTGAAATACAAAAACAATTTTTGCACCTAATTTGCCCATGCTACAGCTGTAACTGTATGCATTAATCTGGCAAGAGCAGGTAGAGGTATCTAATTATGGTTATGTGAATGCACAATGCACATGCATAATTGTGAGAACTGAACTTCCAACTTAGGCATGCAATAACTTAGACTACCTGCTGTTAACAGCATGCTAGTATCTACTTGCACTGTGACATGCTTATCCCACAAAAGCAGTATCAATCGGTAAGCTTTGCCCCGAAAACAACAAATTAGAAAACCTGCAAGGTACACAACAAGTTGACATCAGTTTGCAGAAGGGGTTAAGGAGGAGTCCCACAAAAACTCTTACATAGCACATTTCCTTCAGGAATTCTCTAGGAGGAGGTGAAAAGACTCCCGATACCTTATTTTGATCTGTTCTGCCCTAACCACCATGATGTCTTCCTCATCTTTCTCTGGTCCCCGCCCTTATTTTGCAGGGAGGCTAGAACTCCTTGCGGCTATTTCTAAAACTCAAAATCCACAGAGTTTGTCAGTGTATTGTCAATGTATTGTCAGTGTAAATCACTCAGATAGAGCAGTAGCTACAGAAAGTATTTCTGTTCCCAAGTCGCACGATGGCAGAACTCTTTATGGATACACAAGGTGCATTAAAGGAGGAGGAGGATAAAGACTTCACTCTGTCCACACACGGTATTGTATGATATTCTTACCAACTAAGGCACTAGGCCATAACCCTCATATGAGTGCCAATAAAAAAATTATTTGTCTACATATTTCAGTAGGAAAGAAAAACAATTAAAGGTTTTGCAGAAAGGAAAAGGTATTTTCCTTTTAATCTTTTAGATTGCAATAGTCATAATTGGCTTTCCCATACAGTTTGGCCCTGTTTTATCTTATTATTATAGTGAAAAACAGTGGCCTGCACTGATTTTTATACATAAACCTTAATGACTTCAATTGCTGCTAAGGATACAGAATGGTGGCAGGATATGGCCATTCACCATTAAGGCCCTAAAGCCTTCATAATTACTGAGTATACAGAATATTTATTATAGAGACTACGCCAGGCCTGTTTTGTGAGTTGCCCTGGGCCTGTTCTTTGAGCCACATCAAGCAAGAAGTTTAAATGAAACTGCTCCCAAGTTTCTGAAATGGTTTAATAAAACATATACTGACTGTAATATTCAGTTTATAGTAGAAAACTATTGCCCCTTGGTTTGAAAAATGACCTCTAGTTGGCAATTTTACTCTCAGCTTCATAGATTATAGTCCGCTGTTGGTCATTTTCTCAATCCACAGGGCAATACTTTTCCATAACAAGCTCAAACTGCAATCAGTATTTGTAGGCTGCTACACAAGTTGAGGATAATATGTCTCAACACATTCTTTTATATGACTAAACAAAAGAAATAACAACCTGGTGACGCAGACATATGGAGAAAAATTATACTGTTCTTCCAATGCTGAGATAGCAGAAAAGCATATTTCTATGCACTGAGGAAATTTAGTTTAAATTTAATGTTTTTAATACACAATAATCTAATTTGATTTTTTTCATTAACAGTGTTTGGTTTTATGTTATGTCTATCCTTATTTCAGCATAAAATGACAAATACTAGATCCTATTAGTATCAGATTTTAGAAATGTAGTGATAGATAAGCTAACATTGTAAAATCACATTAAAACGTATACACATAGATGTCTTAAAGAACAACTGCTCTTGAGCACACAAAACGTATTCATAAACCTACAGGTGTGATATTAGGAAATTCTGATACAGTTCAGTAGGCAACCTGCAAGTAATGGTTTCAGTACCCAGCTGTACTACATAAATATGAGATGAAATGCCACGTTTCCCAAAAATAGTCCCCTATTTTCAAATCAAATAGGTACTTCGTCTTGAGGATAGAATAAAAAGCAAGAGATCTGGAGTCTACTCCAAGATATGCCAATGACAGATCTGCCATTGACAGATCTTAAGAAAATCATCCCACCTTCCTAAATTGCAGTTAATCTGATCTATAGGGCTAATACAACTTACCTAGCTATCAAGAGTGTGGCAAAGTTTTAATTCATTAATTAGTGGATGATGGAAGCCCTTGCAGATCCGTTACTGTAAATGCAAAATACTTATTATTACAAGAGTGATATCCATCCCTCTCCACAAAGAGAACTCTGTTTCAATGCAGTTAAATGTGATACCCACTCACACCTGTAGCCAAAGGGAATAACTTTCCAAGTCAGGCCCAGGGGAGTCAGGCAGAAGCAGATATCATGCCATCCTTCCTCTCAACATTTACAGTTTCCTGTCATTTAAATTACAACACCATAGCTGCTGGGGATCTATGATAGGGCAGAAGGGAATATCTTAGCTGAAGGCTGCAAAAAGGTACCTATAAGAGAAAAAGTTTCACTGTAGATCTGCATGGGCTTTTGCAGAAACCATATATATCTATAATGCTGCATTTTGTGATTTTAAAGGAGAGAGTCTTCTGCATCTTCCACTACTGTTCCTATACAACAGTATAATATATCCTATACAACAGCTCAATCACAGACTCACCTGCACTCTCTAGCTGCAATTTAAGTGGTCTGGATCCCTTTAAACATGTGGAAACTGCACCCATAAGCTTTAAAACATTTGAGCTAAAGAATGTATTAAAATCAGATTGCTAGAAGATGATGTCTCTTTATCTTACAATTCTTCAAGGAATTTACATGTCTAATTCATTAATACTGTTTGGTGCATTAGATTTTACATTTTTATGATTTTAGAAGACAGGTTTTCTCATACCAAAAAAGCAGCAATTTCCTTTTCCTTTTTTTTACATTTTTCATTTAAGGTAATAAAAATGGCATATATGTGCCACAGCATAATGGATTAATTAAGGAATATTATGTTTATCCTAGATCCTGAGTTGTACATCTTCATAACTCACTCATAAAAATTAATGTATTATACCATGCTCCATAATGATATATCTTCTATTTTTACCATACCTGTTGAGAATAAATTGTTCTAAATTGGATTATCCTGAGATCCAGTGAAAAATGGAAAAACTACACTGTTATTTTAAGAATTTATATCGCTGTATATAAAAAAACATAATATTCTTGCTAGCTTTTGAACTGTCATGTTACTTCCACTGTTATGAAATCATAATTGCTATTGCCACACCTAAAAATCAAATGCGATGCACACTGTATCTCTTTTCATACACTGTGCATTTGGTACCTTAGTCACAAAACCATATAACAGCATATTTCTAGGACTATTCTTTCCCTACCAACTGCTTTTGTATGTAAGTAATACAAAACTATGCACACAAGGGCTCATAAAACCCTCAAATTTTTTAAATCAACAGACGAAAAATCCCTAAATAATAATGTACAGATGTTTCATATTTAAATGAGCCGTTGGCATTTAATGCTGCCAGTCATACATGCAATTAAATTTGTGAATTTCAAGGTACTCAGCATTTACACAGGATTTTTTAATCAAACGATCATTTTAGGATGACTGCAAAAATGATTGTCCAATAAATATGCAATGATAAATTTCTGATGTTATCTTGAAATTCCTGTGAGTGGTCAACTACCCTGTATTGTGCCATGCCAATTCTTTTCCCTTTTACCACAATAAAGTTGATTCTGCTGTCCTTAAGCTGCAACGCCTCACTAAAAGTATCTGTACATTATCCACACGGTAATCTTCCTCTTGAATACAAGACAGAACATCAGAGTTTCTAACCCTACACAGATTGAGTAATTCACATCCACTGTATGTTCTACTGTAAAGGCAGAGTAATACAATATTTGACAAATCATGTATGTGTCTCCGTACGAAGAAAAAGGTTCATCTCTTTTGTACAGGACGCATCTTTATTTAAATACACACACACGCACACATTACATGCTGGCACTGTAACAATCTTTAGAAGTTCTGTAATAGAGACATCTGAGTTTAAAAAATGAAGTAGCCCACAGGTCAAACAAGTTCCTGATGAGAAGCGCTTAACCAGAAATATTATTTCAGTGACTGTAAGTTTTCATCCATACATCAAATCCTAGAGAGTCTACTGATTAAACAAAGCTGATCTTTCTATTTCAAAGCAAAAGAGTATTAAATCTTCCTGATTGTTTTGCCTTGGTTTGAAACTATCAAGTTGTACACATCGGCCATGTGTCTTGCTCATAATTAAAACTTTCTTAAGGAAAGCTTATCCTATAATGACTGATCACAGGTTTCTTATATCGTTCTCTAAATCTCCTGCTTCTGGTCATAATCAATGGGACTTGACGGCCCAATATTCTGCACCAATATGGCAGGTGATATGGTCCAAGATCTAATGAAATTGATAACTTCATTTGCATCAGTGAATTTTGGATCAGGACAACTTTGACTACACGTAAATACAATAATTTATGGCAATTATGCTGGTACGTCTTTCCTTTCTCATACCTCTTGTTCGCCACATAATTAACTTTATCATGCCTTCATTTTGCTTGCAGTCCTATATAAAGTAACCCAGGCCAGCCAGCCCTTGCAAAGCCTTCTCAAAGTCAAGGCTCTGCCCACTTGAAGAGGGCCTCTTTCATCAAGCGCCCACACCCTAATGCTATGTATCTATATATTGCCGAGCCACGTTAGTATTGACTAGGATTTGAAGATGCCATCAAATATTAGCATGGCACGAACATACAACAAACTGCTAACAATGTCTTTGAAGAGCATCAACAGATGGATAGGAAAATATTCTTGTTTTTGAGGGGTTTTTTTGGTTTGTTTTTCCCCTCATGTGGAAATTTCCAATTTAGCTTAATAATTTGCTTGGACTACTGTGCCTCCAGGACAGCCTTCAACTTAGTTCCTGTATATCTGCACAGTGCTGCTCCGTGCTGTGCAGACATGTCCTAACATTGCAAACACATTGCAATGAGGCCAGAAAACCTGGTATCAGGGATGTGGTTTCCATCCTGGAAGACAATCACAGCTAGTTTACCATCTAAGTTCACTTATTTGCCTCACCCCACAGTTAAAGATGAAAGGATGTATGCTGAACTAAATACTGGTAGCGTATATATGCAGCATTTAGTAAATTGAATAAAATATTTGATTTTTTTTTTTTTTTAAAGAGTGAGGAACTGTTAATGTACTTTAAGTCTTCTTTAAATTAGCATCACAGAATAGAATAAATGCATAATTAGTAACGAATTAATTAACAAAAAAGGAATTTATTACCTGTTAGTTATTGCAGTGCAATGAAGTTGCAGAAACGCACAATGATGAGTACATACAGACATCTGTATCAGCTAATAAGCCTGCAGCCTGGGCATATCCTTCATCCCTTTAGTCCTCTTCCACTGGAAAACTCTAGTCCAGCACTAGCAAAGCTAAGCAAAGCCAAGAACCTTGCTTCTGCTAAGTAGCACTAATTTCTGCCCATAGTGCCACTCAGAGGAGGATCAGTCAAGTCACAGAAGTAAGAAAACTGTTGGCTTATGATGTGGCTGTCATCAGTAAAGATGAGTTTATAACACTCTCCAGGCATCAAGAAGTAGCACAAAAGAAACGTAGAAAATAACACAAACTCTTGTAAAACATATTAATGCAGTTCTCTAAACTGAAAAAAGCAGAGGTCAGAAGATCAAGAAGAATCCTCACAGTTAGGATTTTCTTATCAGTTAAATAACATAAAGATTCTCCTGAAGTCTTTGATTGATATACGATCTTTTCTTTCTTTTCAGGCAGAACAGCTGTCCAGTGAACTCGAAGAAACAGCCCTGAAGACATTTTTTTGTCTGATATGACTTTGAGAAGGAAAATTATCGCACTGATAAATGCTTTTCATAGAATTTCTAAGGAAAAAATAACATTAAAATTTGACATTCATGAAAGAAATTTTCTTTCGCTTTGAGGAAGCGGTCACTACTATCATAACTTTTTTTCGGAATTGTCTGATACCAAAAGGAAAAGGTATGCACTTATATATAACCAAATTAGAGGAAAGCTGGTACAAAATTGAGCCTTTCTGGAGCTTGCTCTAGAGCTGTGTTTTGACAGCGTGCTGAGTGAGGGACTAAGAAATATGCTTTAGATAATGAAAAGCCAGAATACATAAGTTAATTTTGTATATCTTTCTGATCTTAAAGCATGTCTTATTATGACCCTTTGATGCTCTGATGAGCCTCTGATGGCTGCTGTGATAGCAAAAATAAGAGAAATTACAACTGTACACTCTTAAAGTTGCCAGATCCAGCATAACACCAAAAGTGGCAAATAGCATACCAATGGTTCATCCACCCATGCCCAAAGCCTTGCTGAATCTGCCATTCCATGATGTGCTCTATCAATTTGGGCAAGACAGGGCTCCCACGTATCCGATACAAGAGGGAGGGCAGGCGTTGTTTTAGAAATGTCTAGCAGAAGAGCATGATGACCTCCTGCCCATCCTTGAATCCTTAACCTTGAGCTCCTCGCTCACTCTGTTCAAAATCTTTCTTCTCTCAATACAACAGATCTTTCCTCAATCCCACTCTTCTCATTTTCACTCCCGTCCAACCAAGCACCCTTCTTCCTGCTTTCCTGCTCCAAAGCCTTCCTGAATTCCCCTGTGAATATGCTTTCTCCAGAAGCTAATTAAAATTAACTGAGTTCTTCAGCATCAAGAAACTTAAGACAGTTACACATTCTCATACATGTCTGCACAGCCAGAGGTAATGCTTCTCCCTTCCCTTGCGTAGCTGAAATGGCCTCCTTCCCCCTACTCCACACCCTCTCCTTCAACCCTCCTTCCTCCTTCTCCTACACATACTGCCATTAACCTTATGCTTCAGAGCAGTTCTCCTACCAGCTGTTGACATCTGCCCGCTCATCTGTCTCCTCACCTGTTCCTCCTTGCATCCTCACGTGCCAGCCCCTGCTCTCACACAGATTTTAAACACACAGACCG
This sequence comes from Struthio camelus, assembly GCF_040807025.1. NCBI lineage: Eukaryota > Metazoa > Chordata > Aves > Struthioniformes > Struthionidae > Struthio > Struthio camelus. The sequence continues at coordinate 14,179,543 of NC_090951.1, forward strand.
AGGCTACAGTTTTCAGAAATCTTGTTCGATGGGATTTTGACAATGAAAAAACAGGATATAAGAACATAAAAGCATTCCTTGTGTAGAGTCTGATCAGGAAGCCAACTAAATCTGACAGACACTCTCCTCTCTGACCCACAAGTAGGAAAGAGTGAGCATTTATGGAGGAGAACAGCAGCTCCGAAAACACCATTTTATGATCTGCGATCAGCCACGACCACCTAATAAATAAAAAGTGTTCACCTAGGTCTTTATATATGAGGTAATCAAACCATAGAAAAAAACATATTTTTATATATTTTTTACACATACATATATGTGTGTGTGTATTTGTATTTCAACTTTTTTCCTTCCTCTCCCCCACTTTCAGTTTGCAGCAACAATCAGCAATTATTTTACAGAGAAAGACTCTGTAACAAGCTCACAGGATTCCTTTAGTAATAAGATAATTATTCGTTACTCTATAAAGAATTGTAATTTTTAATTTAAAAAGAAATCAAATAAAAACAGCTTTCATCTTTCCTAACATGTGAAGAAAACATTCTCTGCCTACAACTCAAATTATCATTCTCTCCTTTGTGCAAAATGAATTGACCCAGAAAACTAAAAGGGTAAGAACCCATATTTGCTGGGCTTATTCAGCAGCCAAAAGTTCATGAAAAACACTGTTGTGTATCACATAGCAACCACTTGATGCCCATTGTTAAAATACAGTAGTTATTCAAAAAGTAAAATCTTGCATTCTCAAATAAGAAGCCAGGCTGCAACGTGTGTTTACTGTTTTGGGGAAATAGATGTCTTGCCATTTTTTCTTTTTCCATAGCCTTGGCATATTTGGTCAGCTATGCAATGTGCAGTTACCCACAGGAAAAAAAAAAACACACACAAGAATTTTCCTCCAGCGTTTTGCACACATGACAGTGTCCATTCAGAGCAACACTTGAGATCACTATTGAGAGAGTTAAGATGAGCTGCTCACTTTTTATGCAGCCACTCTTTCAGCAAAAATGTAATATTCTAGAGGAAGTGTGTGCGTGAAGGAGAGAGGGAGAGAAGCTTATCACTTTTTGACTAAGGATTAAAGTTGCACATTTTCACCCATTCTCAAAGCTAACTACTATCAGGAAGTCCTTTATACATGCACAGATGTCAACTCCAGTACTGTGCATTTGCACTTCTTCCTGGTGCTGTTACTAGTCACTGCAGCTTGCAGAAATACTAATTTTACAGACATCTCCCATTCTATTTTTTCTCTAAATATTTGTGGTAAGATATGGGAAAAATTAGGATGCAATAAAAGTAAGCTTAGAGGGGAGAAAAGAAAGTCAACTGCAGAGACTGAAAGAAATATTAACAATTTCTTTTAGAAACTGCAACATGTTTTACGCTAAAATATTTGAAAAGCAGTGGCAGATCACTTAAGCTTTACTGGCCTTTCCCAGTCTCCATGAAAGCTTAAAGAAAGCAAGCCCTCAGTTACAGTTAGGACTGCACTGGACTGCTGTCTACTTAAGCTGTCAAAGTAAGGCCAAAGTGGTTCTTCTGAAACAACTGCTGGAGGAGACGAAGGGAAGAATAAGAAAGAAAAACTCAATCGTAGCTGCTATTATGTGCTATTGCAACATCAAGATAACAGCATTTTTAATACCAGAAGGGATGGCAGACTTGCTTAGCATAGCTTTGAGATGTTTCATCAAGGCTGTGTACAGACAAGTGTGCGACATTTTATCTGAACTATCTACTAGCTGTAAGATGCTTAGTCAGATTATCTGCTTATCTAAAAGACTGTTTAAACTCCTTTTGACTAGTTAAAATAGTGGCTGAAATTAGATAAAAAGGAAAAAAATATGTGAATACATATGTTTTTCTAGAGAACCTTGCTTTGAGCTTAGCTGTATCCAGATAAAATGTGTGCACTTTTTCCAAAATGTCTGAAAAGAAAAGTGAGTGATAGGCAACTAACCCCAAATGAATGCATGGAGGGGCTAAGGAGCTAGAAATGTGAGAATGAATCAGGCATCTAGGAGCAAAGAGGTGGCTTTTGAGAGTCTAAAGAGAGATTTGTCTGGCTGTTTCTAAGACAAGATAAGAAAACAAAGATGGACTGAAATTGCAACCTGCTGGCTGCAAGTGTTCCTGCTTCTCTTAACCAAAGTCCTTTATTGGAGGTTGGAGGAAAATGCAAAAAATCCAGTATGCTTCTTAACTGTGCAACACAGCTGGCTTACAATGTACATATTCAAACAGAAGTATATATATATATATATAACAAAATACTTGAATCAGTTCAAAGGTCGATTGGTACATACTTACAGACAGAGAGACAGGGATTGTCTATGCAGAGGAAATACTTGGTTTGGTCATCAGTCAGTGATCTGGCCACGACAGGATGTGGTAACTATATATGACTGCTGAAGAGCTGTCGTTACAATAGCACAGTCATGCGTAATTTATCATCAAAATGCTGGCATATTTGATGAAATAATGAGCAAGCTATTATGTCCACGACACAACTAAAAATCATGAAATCTTTCTGCTAAAAAATAAGAAGTACCTCCCGAAGAATAAGCTGAACTTTTCCGCGTGACTCAAACTGCCCTTTGAAAATACATGCTTCTGTGAGAAACGGATTACCAGCAGTGACACTGGCAATTTATGGCCCACCAAAATACTCAGTTTAACACAACTGTAATACCTACACTGTGCCTACAGAAATCGCTAAGAGTAAGTGACTCTAAGGACCAGTAAGAACAAAGTCCAAAACTCGTCTCAAGCACCATTTGAGGTTTGCAGAAGTCAAGACAAAGGGTAATTTTTTTTAATGGGGATAAATTGGGATTTCTATAACAACTCATTCATTTTACCTGCTTTTATCTAAGGATCTCAAAGAGCACTCCAAGTGTTAATTAAATTACAAAGCATTTTTGAGACAGGTAAATGGTATTATGCCCACTGGGGAACAGAGAGAACATTTATGTTTCATTACTAAAGTCAGAGTAATTCAGTGGCTAGTAACATAACCCAAGGATTACCTGTCACCACTTCTACTCATTGACCTGGTGGCCTCACAACAGATAAAATTAACCGTAAAAGACAAAAATACTTTCCTCTTGTGCTTGTCTATCTTTCAAGAATTAGGCCAAGATTTTTTTTTTAATTATTATTCCTCTGCTTACTGGGAGGCCTTTCTTTTAGAGTCACACACAAGAAAGCACTTCTTAGTGCACCTGAATATGTTAAAGGTTACAGTATAGCAATATGGATAAGAAGCTAAAAGACAGCAATGAATTGTAATGGTGATATCTAACAGCATATACAGTTGCAATAGGACCCTCTCCTCCCTCCCTTAACCAGTCATACTCCTTAGGCTAACAAAGATGATGTAAGAGCCTCTGTAATAAATCCCCATGCCACCAAAACAAGGATGACGAAATAATCCTTCACCGGCAGATTCACTGTATTCCAGTGTTACTTTACCAGAGACAGACACAAAACTACCCTGGGGAACTTTGAAAAAAGTGCATCATGCGCTTTTCATAATCATCCACTGAAAGGAACAACACAGGAAACAACCAAAGAAGCCCTGAAAATGCTTTAGGCCATGGACAAGTCTACTACAGCTATTTTGGGTTGTACATAAAGAGATGGAAGAGAAATATTTCATTGCCAATTCTATTCTTAGACAAAAAAAGGAAACTACTGGCCTAAATTCTGACTTGGTTCTCTGACTAGTGCAACTGCAGGATCCATGAGTAAGAAAGCAATACGATATAATGCAATCTGCAAAACAGACAGTACAGGGACTTACAGTGCAACCTAAGGCTTCTCTAACTCAAGGCCAGTACAGCTCTGTTAGAGCTTTAACAAATTTTATCTCCATTAGTCAACTGATTTTGAAGAGTTTTTTAAGAAAGGTTTTTCTGTTTAGTAAATACATATTTATCACTAAAAACAGGGAAGCAGCTTTCTGAATTCACTTTAAACCTTTTGGATACAATGCTAAACTAACATTTCAGGCCGCCTTCTTCCTCCCCTCATTTCTTGTTATGTCATGAAGAATCAACTACATAGAAGAGATGAGATGCTCCCCAATTTAAATGACCAAGGCTGAAGATCATCTTTACTGCAGCAAAAAAAGAAAAATAGAACGGCTGTATATATTTCCAGTAGTATTATTGTTATATGGTGTGACAATCATTATCTTTGTCTCTTTTCCTAAAAATATCTCTACAGATCCACACAGTTTATACACTGCATTCAAAATATTTTTCTTCGTTTACATTGATTGCATATTTCAAATCATGTTACAGCTGTATCACTTAGCCTAAATCAAATAAGGAATCCACATAAATGCACGCACACACTTTCCTTGTTTTTAGACATTGCTGTTATTTACAAGATTAAAATAGTTTTCTCGTTCATTATTTATTGTGATATGACGAAACAGTATGTATTAAACAGAACATCTCAAAGCAGAGTTAAAATGTGGACATGCTGTTTCATTTAGATTTTACTGTGACACTGTTAAGTATGTGTCTCCCTGACTGCAATAATGATATCTTTAGGTGATGAAGATTTAAGATGCTTTGCAAAGATGGAGTGTTATCCCAACTCTTAAACCATGCTGATTAGGAGCAGTATTAAATAGATGAACCCAAGATCCAACACTGGAAAGAGTGTCACGACAAAAGACCCTTGTCGGGGACTGGAGGAGCCCGTGCTCGGTGTAAGGACAGTAGCAAACTCTCACACTGCATCAAGTGAGTAACTGGAACGACAGGAAGGCAATTGTACATAGACAACAGCCTCTGAGGCAAGTACAAATACAACTCCAACACTTTTACCAGCACCACTGTTTTTTCTTACTACAAACATGTCCTCTGGACAGTTTCTTGCTTCTGGGGTGAACTGGTACTATCTGACAACTGGAGTTTGGGGTCAAGCAATGAGGTCTGCACCTCAAGTATGCGGTCCTTACGTATCAATTTCGTTCTCAAATGTATATACCTTGGATTTAAAAACACAGTATAGAACTGCACAATCACAATTTCCAACTCACAGTTGGGCGCTATTCTGCCTACTTCTGCTGGCAAAGAAGTACGGAAATGCCAAATAGAGAGCACCTCAGCAAAGCCACTGTAAAAAAACACTGGTCCTGCTCAGCAGAGTAGCATGAAACTTGCCTCCTGTTGTTTGTGGCAGTATCTGGGCAAGAATGTAGAAAACAAAAAACATGTTTTAGCCCAAATGCCTATTCTTACATACTGCAATCTAAATATACCTCAGATGATAAATACAGGAGAATAATCAGAAGGTAGTGAATGCTAAAAATGCATCCTTAACAAAGCAAAACAATGTAACGCATATCTCTCTTTATATGTCAAACAATTTGCCTAACAAATCATAATAATGTAGAATGATATAAAATTCACCCATCAAGCCCAAATACCTGCACAAAGATTACCACAGCAAAGAATTGTGAATTTCATTAAATATGTTAAAGGCAAAAAAAAAATTCAGCTTTGAAAAATAGTAATCCTGTCTTTCAACAAAAATATTATAGGAAGCTATGAATTTGGTAGATCTGAATAGGATGTTGGTACATGTTTTACTAAGGTAATATAATGGCACACTATTATTAGATCACATTAATCATTACTGTGCCAAAGGCACTGACAGCACCACTGAAAAGGATTGAAAGGGCTGGTAATGGATATAAATTACCCATTGTGTGATAAAAGGATTTTTACTAAGAAGGTAAGAATAAAACAGCAAATTTCTAATATAACTGTTGTGTAAAAACCAAAATAAAAGTAATCCAGTCAGTAATATCCACAAAATCAGAAAGTAAGCACTTTTGAAACAAGATAAAGTCACAATAAAAATTGTATACAATATAAAATTAATTCTGTGGTGCATAATATTGCTACCAATTTAAATAGTTTATATGACGACCTCTAAGGCGTATGATCAAGAGAAAGGTAGCTTAGTTAATTAGAATCAAGTATGAGTTTATGCATGTGTGTTTTAAATATGTGGGTTTGGGATTTTTTGTTTGCTTGTTTTTTGTTTTGTTTTGTTTTTAACCTGTAATGGCTTTACGACACTCCCCTGAAATTCAAGGCATGTTGAGAGTTTTCTGTTTTCTGCATTAACATCACAACAAACAGCACATCTCTCAGATGGTTTTATTTGGGTTCCAAATGCTATTACCAAATGAACCATGTCTTTGCTGAGCTATTTAACCATTTGATTGAAATCATTTGTATTACTAACTGTCCAGTTCTGTGCTCTTCCTTTACTCTGGCAAGTATTTCCTGATATTAGTAGGGACCCGTGAAGTAAATTGGTCAAATTATATCCTTATACACAACATTAAAAATCTGCATATCTTGTCTTAAGTCGATGGAATTTTTCAAGAATCAAGTCACTGTAACTCTGAGTCAATTGTCTAAAATAAAATCCAGTAGCTCACATTTGATTAATAAGTTTTAAAAATTGTGAGCCATATTCTTAAGTGATACAAATCCATAAGCACAGACATCAATCCTGAAAACACTTACATCTATGCTTAACTTTACTCACGTGAGTAATTCCATTAGCATCAGTAATTCAATACCTGCTTATGCATTTGCACTACTGAAGCTTTAATATGCCTGAATATCCTCTCGCTTACATCAGTTATAAACCAGCACAATTCCTCCAAATCACACAGTTTCTACTGACTCACAAGATATAAAATTGAGTGGACAATCCAGTATAGTAATTATAATAAAGAAATAACATAAGAATTTGATTTGGAAACAGAAGCTATCAGAAATTTTGATTTAAGAATCAATTAATGCATGTAGAATGTAGAATTAATTATTGGTTATTTCCTAGGAAGCTAGATTTTTATTTCAAACTGAGGGCCAAATAACCCAGTTCAGATTTCACACTGATTTTTTCCACACCAATTTGATTCCTTAGACTTCACAGAGCTATTCTTCTATTGTACTGGAATAGCTCAGAGGAAAATCATATGTATAACATAGTATACCCCATACACCCACTGATTTTCATGGATGTTCTTCTCATGCTAATATACAACAGAATATGGTTCTTAATAATATGCATGAGATTTTCTATTGAACTTATGCAAAAAACTCAAGTAAAAGTGATAAAATAAATTTAATCATGAGTGTCTTGTTTTTTTATCAGCAATTTGTTGATAAGTAATAAATGATGATTCATCTGTAACACAATTATTACATATCAACTGTATAAGATGAATGCTCATGATTTTACCAAGCAGATCTTTTCTTGAAAAATCTGTTTGTAGCTCACTACGCCCCAGAAAGAACTACAATAAAGAGTTTTCCTTAAAATATAAATATATTTTTAGAGGTGCAAAAAAACATGTGAAAACAAATTTTAAAATCTCATCTACATGCATCATTTTCATATATATATTTTTAATATGGGAAAACTAACCTAAGGTCAAAAAAACTAACCTCGTATCCATATGCAGAAGAAAACGTTATGAATACAATATAAGTAAGTATTCTTACCAGTTACACTTAAATCAATGAGTCTGTTCCCTGGCTGAGGAGATTCTTAAAAGATGTGGGATAGGTACTGAAGGCCGGAATTGTAAAAATAAAACCTGTAAGAAACGTAAAATGTCAAAACTCTATGTTTAAAACAGACATTTATGCTAAAATATTACAATGCTACCTCAAGCAGACAATCTCCAGAGCAGCAGCGAGCACTGAGAATTAGAATATTAATAGGATTAACACCGTTTATTTTTTAAGCCTTCATAATGTATGTGTTTGGTGGTCATTTCATTTTGGGAACTGAAAAGTTCTTTCAGTTCTGGATTGTGTTGAGAGGGAAAACCTCTCCTCAAGATAATGCTGAGGAACAGAATGAAATTCTTCTGATCCTTTCCCCTAGACAGTGCAGTAAAAGAGGACAAAACAGGATAAAACAAAAGTTGCATAGCATACTCCAGAAACCCAGTTATTCTCTTTGACATTGATATTCTAATCTTTTAAACTGAGTAAAAAGGGAACAGCTACTAATTGTATTTTTACTTTTTTTAATTCCATTTTATAACAGAAATAAGTCCTTTGTAGATGATCTCATCTAATAAACCCCACTTAAAAGAGATAAGAGCCAGCAGTAAAAGCCAAGCCAGAATACTTCCAAGATATTTGTCAGTAGTGAATTTAGGGCCATTACATTAGTAAGCAAAACAGAAACAAAAACAAAGGGAGTTCTTAGAGCAAAATAAAGTTCACTTTACTAAAGCTATAATCTGAAGAATTTATGACAGAGAATCCTAACTACATCTATTCCTACGTGTGTCTAACAAATGAAATTAAAGATCATTTCCAGATAATACACTTTCTATATCTGTATCAACCAAAATATTTCATACAGTGGGATCTGGCTCTGAAACCCCAGGTTCAAGCACCAGAGCCTTTGGGCTTCACCTTACAATCAAGAGGAGTGCTACTCCTCCTTACTTCCCTGCTGAGTCCCAGTGGCTGTCATTAGTGGTCAGTGTGTACAGAATCGTACCCTTAATTTCTGTGCAAAGTAGGTAAGGGCTTGGCCATCTGATTGCACTGACAGGACCAAGCTGGACAATGCCATTTGTAGACTTGAAGGGCAAACAACAATTCTGATGATTCCTATGATCAAAACAGCATTGAACAACTCTGCAAATTAGAAGCTCATTAATAATACCAGATTTTGGGGCTTTTTAGCAGTGTAGCCTTCAACTACAGCAATACCTCTAAGACCTTTCATATATCCTCTAAGATCTTTCCAGGCTCCAAGCTGTCTTGTTTACATCCAATACAAAATGCTACTGCAAAATATCCCACTTTGTCCATGCCACCTCCTCTTTTCACTCCTTCGGCTCCTCCACCACACCACACCACACCAGACAAGGACTTCTTATTTTCATTTTTATGGTCTGCCACAATGTTTCCTCATCCTGACTCCTTGCCTTCAGCCTGCAAAAGGTACCTGCCTTTACCGTGCACTTAGAAATATTTTCAAAGTGATGGTCTGCCTTACTACTCCTCTCATATAGGAGAATCACTCCAGGAAAATCTTCAAAGCCCTCCTTACAACTCAAATTTCCACAGTTAACTACCAAAAATTCAAGAGACATCTAGTTTGCCATCACAACTGCTTCTCATGCACAGGAGCACATCTCTTTTTTGCCCTCTCCTCATGCCTGGTTTCCTTTATATGTCAACTATCTCTGGTTTTACACTTGAATTATAAGCCCTGAGAGGCAAAGCCTATCTCCTCATTACATGTTTTTACAGTACTGAGCACGATGGGGGTTGAGCAAGTGCAAATCACTAGTCTGATATCCCATTTTTTTCCACAGGCACAACCAGCTACAGGAGATGCAAACCAATAGGTAGTCCAGCCCAGCATCTACACTGTTGGCTGAAGATAATTTTAATCATTTAACCAAAATTTTATCATATTTCATTTTCCCAAAGAGGAAATCACAGCTAGGTAGGATTCAGGTCCTTTACCCATAGCATTTTAGAATTCATGTAAGTAAGTTTTGGTTACTATATTCGGACACGTAGCAAAAACAAATTCTTGGACTGTTGTACGTAAACATAGGGCCCATCTAGCATTTGCAATTGCCTGGTGTCTAAAAAGAAGTGACAGCTTGTTTGTCTGGAATTTTTGCTGTTGTTGATGTCTTAAAACTCAAGGTACACTATTTTAGTGTTTACTTGTAGCTCATTCAAAGTAAGAAAGCTGAGAAATAGAAACAAGATAATAAGCTATGGTTTCAAGAAGATGTAATCTCACTAAACAGGTTCTTAGTACTCCTATGCCGACATCGTAGACTACATATTTGCTAAGCTATTACAAGGCTACTTGTGTAAAACAATAAATAAATAAAAATAAAAAAAACATTTTACATACATGCTCATGACTTGCAAAATTCTAAGAATGATTCTCAAGGGGCTTTCACCGAGATGCTTTATAAATTCTGATGACAGACAGAGCACAGTAAGGCTTCATCTCTTAAAGTCCTGTACTGATTTGTTTGGAGGCTTCGTGTCATTGATCAGCATGTCAACGTCTCTTGCAATCTGCTTTCCAGTTCACGACTGTGAGTGAACCCCTCAGGTTTAAAACCTTAAATGATTCAAGGCCTATGATACATAACCTTATGAACAAATTGGGAAAATCTGTAGCTTTACACATTAAACTGTAGCAGAAATGATTTAAAGCCTTATAAAAAGATATTTTACTTACCTGTACTAATATTATTCTAACACATTTGGCTGTGTAAAGTAGGTGCTTTAAAGGTACAGGCAGCAAGCTGCATGAAATCAAATTACGATACTTCCACTTAGGTCAAATTGGGCCAGTTTACAAGTGTCTAATACACTTGCTGGCATTAAAAAATTGCATTGTGAACCCCTACAGAGCAATTTATCAGAGGAGAGTCTCCTTCAGTAACAGCCCAGTGCAGCAGTCCTGCTCGGCTCCGCG